>NW_028281020.1:2897500-3080000 GCF_059751285.1 Brachycentrus maculatus | reverse complement strand
TATAAAGGGTGGAGGACGAATTACCTCAGTGTGCTCAGATTAGATTTACCGTTAAATTTAATACGTCGCGCTTGCTCTTTGTCTATTGGCGTCGCTTTGTTCTTCTCGCCATTATAACTTTTGTAATTTTTGGAAAGTAAATAATTCACTTTGATTTGCGCATTTCCGTCTTCCTCATCATAAGTGTTCCAGTACCATTAGACAATAGATATACGTATAGATCTCACAACAAACAAAAGCAAACCCCCCACCAACCAGCACAAAATAAAGCCCCAAAGTCCCCCCTACCAACCACCCAAAAGCCACCCCCAGAGACAACCCCCCACACCACCACACCCCCCTCCACCCTCCCCCCACACCCCAAATAATCAAAAATGATTATTACTGAACCTTTGGCCCGAGTTCAATATTGTTTTTATTATAATTTAGGTTCATGTCTCGGTTTCATGGCAACCCAGTAGTCATCCTTAGACTCCATGAAGAGCGTGTTAGTTAAGACCCTCATAGGAACCACAGTCCTAGAGCAGACCTCAAACTTGAAGTTGTACAGGAAGTGAAACAGTAAAACTTTCAAGTTCAGCAGTGCAAATCTGGAACCTGGAAAAATCAATGAAATATGTAAATAAATTTGTTAAACAATACGAGCATTTTTGTAAATATAAACATAAAAACTGCAAGAAATAAAATATTGTTGAACAGAAGGACCATTTTGAATTAATATCATGAAGGTTTTGTAATATGAGTTACTCAATATTTAATACTGCTAATGAAACATATTTGGCTGAATCACTAGAACATTTCAACACATTATTGAGGGAAACGCTTAAAAAGTCTTTTACATTCTGTTAGTAGAGAGCGGGAGACGCTTTTAAGCGTCTCCCGCTCTCAGTTCTCACTTTTCAGAGCGCGAAGGATGCCAAAAAACGTTGCACAGATCGGACTTGGGTTTGCGGTTACTTGTGATTAGTATACAACTCTAATAAGTATACTAATTAGGATCGGGTTTGATGAAAAACCGCCCGCCAACAATGTGTTAAAGTACACAAATGCATCTAAGGGCTTTGTCCACTACACGGAATTTTACCATCCGGCACGTCAGTTAGCGTTTTAAAACGATGATTGGCTTGGATTGGTTTGTGCTTTTGTCCATCTTTCTTCGGATCGGAGCTCTTGATCGGTGCGTGAACACGTTGCGCGTAAATTTGATCACGCTAAACTGTCGTAATCGCTTTAATTTTTCAAAACCGGACTGCTGACAGTAAAATTCCGGGTAGTGGACAGGGGCCCTAAATGTAATTTTTCAAACTGTAAATATATACACAATGCAAAGCTATAAATATCTTACAAGGGTTACTACTGGGATGGCATTCAGTTTTTTTTTCACCTATAAAATTGTTAAAGGAGATTTCAGACAAAGATTTCATTTTTCAACTAAAGTAAAAAATTCTCTAATAAACTTAAGAATTTCATTTTTCAGCTAAAGTAAAAAATTCTGTAATAAACTTTAGGGATTAGCACTTTGATAATTTGAGCTATCGTTTGCCTTTTAATAATCATTTATTTAAAAATCCTATCCGAAGAAAAATTTGTATAAAACAGTTTGTTTAAAAAAATATGTGTAATAAACTTGGATTTCGAAAGTGGAAAATAACCTATGCAATTCCTAGGTCCAGAACCGAACGGTAGGTAGCTTAGAGGTTTGATGCATTTAGCGTTGTCCTTAGAGAAGCGTTCCGGATCAAACGCTTCTGGATTATTCCACAGTAGAGGATCCATATGGATGGAATGCACGGGAATCCATATTGTTTCCCCTTTTTTAACCTAGAAAAATTTTATGACAAATTTTATTACAAAGTTAAAACCAGCCAATCAGATTAGTCTTTGTATTCTAAACATTTAATAGAATAAGCTTGACAAGTCTTATGAAATTTATCACAAGACCTATTTATCACATTTTTTATCTTATAAAATAATCAAATGATATACAAATTTTGTTTTAATCAATCTATTCAATAATTTGGTAGTGTAAAAATAGATTTACGATTCACTTTTTACAAATGTTTTTTTTTTAAATACGTAAAATACTCATAAGTAGAGAAATCCAGATTTGGACATATATATATATATATATATATATATATATATATATATATATATATATATATATATATATATATATATATATATATATATATATATATATATATATGCTTATGTTCACAATATTTTTGTATGAGTCCAAATCTGGGTTTCTCTACTTATGAGTATTTTACGTATTTAAAAAAAATATATATTCGTAAAAAGTGAATCGTAAATCTATTATATATATATATATATATATATATATATATATATATATATTTTGTAAAATAAATATAAACCTAACCTAACCTAACCTAACCTAACTATATATATATATATATATATATATATATATATATATATATATATATATATATATATATATATGTAAAGTATATGTATATATGTAATATATATATATATATATATATATATATATATATATATATATATATATATATATATATATGTTTATATATATGTTTATATATTTTTTAAACTCACAAGCTTATCGTAAGAATTTCCTTTTCCAGGTGATCCCAAATTATAGTCCCGGATACAAAGTCGGTTGGTGAATGGAATTGGGGGCCATTTTCGTAAGGATTCTGAAAATATAATGTGTGGAAATTTTCTAATGAAAATTATATTTTCTCTTCTCCTTGGGGAAAACAAAAAACTATATAGTAACTACATATATCGTTTTTGATACTGAACAAAACATATTTAAAATCTATAAGGCAAAAAAAATATATAGAAAAAAAAAATTAATAAAAAAAAATAATAAATCTTTAAAAGGAAAATATATTTTTTAAAGTTAAATTAATGAAAAACACCCTTATGTGATTTAAAAAAAAAACTTTATTACAAAACAATTATGTTTCTGCCAGATTTCTGTCTACTTATATCCTTTTTTCATTAATTGATTTGGCAGTCACTTTGCGGCTCCCAATAGCAATTCATTATTAATTTAAGATTTGCTTAAGTAGATATTTACCATAAAATTTAGGTAAAAAATTACAAATTAAAACTTAAATTTAAAAAAAATAAATACATATTTTCTTAAAACTGTAATTATTGCTAATTGTTAAAATGAATTTTTGAACAAATTCTAAGTATACTTATGTGACAGCAATAATAAAGAATCCGATAAACTACCTGAAATAACCATATCCATGTATTCCATTTGCAGCAAGACATTGTAGGTTGGATTTCCGTCTACTTCGGTCATGACGCAGGACACCTCCTCATACAGTTTCTCTTGGATATCTGGGTTCACGGCTAATTCATGCATCAGGAAACTGAATACTGTTGTCGTGGTCTGCTGCCCGGCCAGTATGAATACGATGGCTTGAGCAATCAGCTCATCTTCGGTCCATTCTATAAAACAATGAAACGTAAAGTGTAATCCGTGTAGCCATAACTTGTGCATATGATTATGTTCAAAAGACGTGATTTATGCGTGATTACCAAAATACTGTTGGATAGTGCATATTCAACCAATCTACAATCCATTGAACTCTAATTTGAATACTAAAATACATACATACCTGGTTGTTGTTCCTTTGACTTAGTAAAGTATTCTTGTGTGGAGGCAATTATCTGGAGAACCAATGTGCCCATTACGGAAATATTGAATATCAAATGAGACTCCTTCTTCATAGTGTGTTCAAGGCTAATAGATATTAATCTGGAGAGGCTCCTGATAATTGGAAAAATGGAAGGGAAATAGCAGAATGAGGAAGAATGATTTAAGTCAGCCAAAATGTATCTGATGTTTTTGTAAAGCTGGAGCTTAAATGACTTTTTCAAATCTCTATTTACGAGTAAAGGTAATTTAGGTTAAAAAGTCGTACCAAAAAAAAATGTAAAGAAACATAGAAAAGAGGCGAAATTTTAATGAACTCTTTCAAAGGTATCCTCTCTTACAGTCTCTTTTAGACTTGGTACCTTCTTAGAATTAGTTATATGAAGTTACGATAAGTAAGATAAAGTCAAGCGAGTCAAAGTTAAGTAAAGGTAGCTAAAGTAAAAGTTTAAAAAGTCGTACCAAAAAAAAAAAAAAAAGAAAAAAAAAAAAATTGTTTTTTAATAAACTCTTTTAGAGGCATGGTGTCTTAAAGTCTCTTTAAGAGTTTAGAGGGTGCTCGTCTATATTTATTCAAACTAGCTTTCTCATCTGTTTCTACCAACAGTACTGACTGCACAAAACTTTATACAAATTGTACCTTACTTAATCTTATCTATAATTATATCAGATACAGTGGAACCTTTTATAACGAGTAGTTTGCATTACGAGCAAAAAAATGTAAAAAAGTTGCTCTTTTAACGAGCGACATTTCGCATGAGTTACAGAAAAAGGACAAGTCCCTTTTTCACAGCATTCACTTGTGAGCCGGGACTTCCGCGACAGTCAAAACGAATTTTTTTTCGCTTAGCGAATAATATTCCGGAACCAATTATGCTCTTTGTGAGAGGTTTCACTGTAAAGGTTTTTTTATCATCTCAAATATTTGAAAAGTTTTTAAAATTATTATGAATTTATTTCATAAATGTTTTTCCTTTTGTATTTCCGTTTTTGCATTTTTGTGTGATGTGTAAATTTTACACAAATTATAAATTAACTAGAAAATACTATTATACCCCACTTGTATAAAATGTAACAAATGACCTTTCTTTGCTTCTAGGAGTAGATGCAACATATCAGGGCGATGGATGGGACTTTCTTTTCGCTGTCTCAGTGAATGACGAATCAAATTTCTGAAGAAGGAAACTGTTTTTTCTCCCATTAACCTTATACCGAGAATCTAAAACAAGAAGAAACATATCATATGGAGAAAAATACATAAAATAAATCACTTATATCTTCACTTTAAAAATAAAACTCTTGTACATAATGGTGATGCAGATCTTGCTTTACCATTTTAAAAATATATTGACTTTTGTTACCATCACGATTTTGGAAATATGTGATTGCAATTTGGGAAATTGTACTGTCAGTAAAAAAGCGATTTTATAGTGCCGTGAAAATGGCCCATGTAATGATGTCCATCAGCAATTAGTGCCAAAAAATAAAGAGTGCCAAAAATTTGAGCACTATGTGTAGTGCCGTGAAGATGGCTCATGTAATGATGCGCAATCAGCAATTAGTGCGATCGACACAGAAAAACAACCTGAAATGCGCTATCAGCATCTTACTGACATCCATCACTAAAATATAAATTGTATACTTTTTTATAACAAATAAACTGATATTAAATAAATATTACCGGTGGGTGTTTAAAATTATCAAAAAATCAAGCATAAAATAAGACATGTCCGAAATATGGTTAGTTATGTGATTTATTTTTTCTTTTTTAAATGTACTACACGGCATACAATAATTTTTTTTTGCGCAACAATGATATACATATCGATAATAAAGTACCTTCATTAGCTTTGGAAAAATTCTAAACCCTGTAAATTTTAACATCATCCATAAAGTTGTGGTCGTCATATTCAGTGATTCAGTAAAGAATTTGTTGTTGGGTTCTTTTAAAGAATCCACATCAAAGCCAAATGATGTCGACGCTATGACGTCTACAATAAATCGGCTCGCTAAATATTTTACGTCAACCTCATACTTGGGATTTTCTGCAACAAACCAGATAGTAAATCAATAAATACATTAAAAAAGTCAACAATATCAACACAGCGAGTGTTTTTGAATTTTCACTCATGAATTACATGAAATTATTAAACATACTTATATAGTAAATCCACTCACGAGTAAGCATAGGCTATGAAACTTAAAAAGTTGAAGCCTGAGTAGGGTCATGATAAGCAGTGTTGCATAAGCCGTAGCTAGATTTCAGAGTCACTTGGACGTTAGGTAATTAAAAAAAAAACAATATGAACATATTGTTGAACCTGCCAATAACAGGTTAATGACCAGTCTTCAATATTTTGTTAAAAAAATGTATTATTCTTTAATTCATTTATGATTACTAAGCATGTCATGTATGTCAGAAATATGAGTAAAACTATTTGGAATACATGCTTATAATACTTTGTATTATTGTATAATTAAAATTGAATTGTTACAGTCTAAATTTAACTTCAAGTCCACTTTTAAAAATATTCCCATTGTGATTCATTTGTCTTCTTTTTCTCTTTCAAAATTTTATTTTTGTATAAATGCCAGACTGTGGAAATTTTATTTTAATTATCAGATGGTGGAATGATTATTATGAAACCGGTAGTCACAACTTAGCATTTTTTAAAGTGGTATTACACAAAGTAAACGATGAATGATAAGGAGAGTGTTAGATACTTTACCTTTGACTTTTTGTTGATAAAAAGACACACCTCTTGTGGCACAATTTGTCATAAAAGTGAACATAGTCTTCATCTTCAAGCTGGTAAAGGCTGGACTTAAAGCTGATCTCATTTGACGCCATTTCGATCCTAAATAATGATATATCAGTAACCAAATACTTTAAAGAAGATTGAAACATAGTTGTTTTTTTATAGATTATTTATTTACCACTAACTCTTCATATTAAAATACCAACACATTGAACGCTATGTGAGTTATATTTAACTCAAGCTGTGTTTAGTCAAGATGCGTGACTTATATATTTACTCCAATCATGGATTAGATTTTACATTCAGTGAAATGGATACCCTTCACGTTTGCCATGTTATATAAATGTAAGCACACTGTGTGGCCCCCTGGACAAATTACCAAAGTTGGCCCAGATTTTTCTCGAAAACTAATGCTTGGCATGAAGTTGGCCCATATATTTTCTGAAAACTAATACTTTGCATTATACAGCTGTGCCCCCCAGAATCGTTTTTTTTTTCAAATTTTCCAGTCAATGTGTTAATAACTTCAAAAAGAAAAATGATAGGGTTTCGATAGATGATAATGAAATTTGATTTAAAGAAATCAAATTTGCAGTTGTCCCCAGTGTTTTTGTAAAGTATTTTTTAGTCCGCCTCCGTAGTGTAATGGTCAGCACGCTCGGATACCGTTCTGGAGGTCCCGGGTTCGATTCCCAGGGGGGGGTCAAATAAATATAAGTGATTTTTTTCACTGTAATATTTATTCAATACTACCCTGGACTGGTACCAGAAGCGGAGGGCTGATCACCTTTCCTTCATGTGTAAACGATCAAGATAACACTGCGTTTATATGAAGCAGTGCCCTATGCACCATTGGGGTGCGGATAAGGGTTTTAATATTATTATTATTATATTTTTTAGTAAGATATTCTAAATAGAGGTGCTCCAGTTTGCTCTGATCTAAAAATTTTATGTTGGTTTTTTGCTTCAAATATATATTTAAAAAAAATATATACACTTACCTTTTAACGCCAAAAGTGTATTCCCAAAAACAGGATCTATTTGTTCATCTATGATGAAAGGAATATCATGAAAGTGATCAAAGTCTTTGATTGTAATGTTTTTAATAAGCTCCGGATCCTTCACTATAATTGTTGGATTCAGAAATTCGAAAATTGCCACGTATCTAAAACAAAATGAACAGAACAAAACGCTATAATATGTGAGATTTAAATACGGTATATAACTATCATTATAAACAGTTTTAATTTACCTTTCGTTCGGGAAAGCATCATAAATTCGTTTGATAATGGAAGATAAATGTTCACGAGCCAAAATTGACCAAAACATATTTCCGAATACTCCTACAGGCTCCAGATGTTTAATGCCCGTCTTTTCGAACTCTCTATGCCTTGATTTAGATACATAATAAAGGGCCACGAAGAATCCAAAGAAAATAAGAATAAAAATTTCCGTAGTCGAAAAATTCAACATTTCGGCGGTGTCAATACAGTACACTTCTTAAATACTAATATATTTATTTGAAGGTTAATTTTCGTAGCGCCGTATCTTGCATCGTTCAAAGATAAAAATCTAATTATCCTTAACATTAACTTAATTTTATAAGTGTCACTGAAAATATATTTAATCAATAAAAATATTTTATCGGGATACATGATAGTCAAAAACAGACAGATTAGATATTTGATAACAATTGATGATAGATACCTACAGAATGTGAATAAGAATTTTGAAACTAGCGCCATTTCGTGTTAACATTCTACAAATATTGTGCTCTGTTTTTTTATTCTTGCAATATTTATTGGAAATATTGGTAGCTAGGTACCTAATTTGTATTTTCACTTTTAGCTTTTATTTCAAAGTAGTAGGTGGCATTATAATATACGATCCATTTTTTTATAATTATTTTCTTTCAATTATAACGCCATTAATTGGATTTTTAACGAGAAAAAAACAGATAAGTGACGCAAGCTAGTGTGAATTTGTATATTTATTCAGAACAACGTTTAATATACATATGTTTAAAACTAGAATTGTTTTTTAATCAGCAATTTTTTTTTGTGTGACAAACGTAAAGAAAAATTCTTAAAATCATTTTCGATTAGTTGAACCGACAGTTTGATAATTAATTAGGTAGTTTGTCCCGTGCGAAAAAAGACTATTTGGCATGAAATTATACTACCTATATAATTTTTGTTGTTGATGAAAAACAAAAGTGGAAAAGTATTGAGTGCGCACTATCTGAAATGCTTTTCTTATTACTGGCAATTCATCTTTAAATATCCATAGACAAATAATAGCTTCTATATTCTAGTTTATTTTTCTAATGAAAAACAATTGCTGAAAAAAGATAGTTCGCGATTTTCTCTTTCTATTTTCTAACAAAGATTTTGCGAAACAGCTGTTCTCAGTTATGTTTTCGTGTATTTTTTCTTATATTAATCATTCCTTTATTATTTAATGAAAACAGTTAATTCACAAACGAGGCATATTTGTTCAAAATATTTTGTGACAAAGCCACGAATAAACACCGCGTAAGTAAAATCGACTTGCATTGACAATATACATAATATTTTCTGTTCGGAAAATCTCGGTTCTGTCATTTGAATTCGTGAAATTAACCTTTAGTTCACTATTTATTAATGTGGTTTATAATCAAACCTGCAAATTTTACGGGTATGAATATTTGTAAATAAAATATTGATATATTTGTATATAAAATGACAAGTAAGATATTTAGTTTTACGTTTGGATTAAAATGCATATTCGTTCTATCTGTGCTCTAAATTAATATATTTTATAAAAGTGAATATTTATAAAATCTTATGTACATAAATTCAATAAGCGAATATTTACCTTGATTTTCTTGAGTACGAAAATAGATCAAGGTAGAAATATCTTTCAACAATTTATACCAAACTACATTATTGTGAAATGATGTTTTTCAATGATATTCATGTCAATTTAATTTTAAATGTGCACTTGAAACTTGGAAGCGTGACTTTATTAATTATTTTTCCGTGTCTCTATGGAGCAGGTCATGTAAGAAAATATTGGTACTTTTTATTTTACTTAAATATTCTGTCACAAGTCTACCTATCGCTCAAGTGTTTTTGCCTAGAATTTTCACTCATGAATTACATGAAATTATAGTAACTTTAAACATAAAGAGTAAATCCACTCACAAGTAGGCATAGGCTATGAAACTTATAAAGTTGAAGCCTGAGTAGGGACATGATAAACGGTGTTGCATAAGCCGTAGCTAGATTTCAGAGTCACTTGGACGTTAGGTAATTCAAAAAAAATAAAAAAAACCTATCGCTCACTCCTTTCAACAACGTCATATATCAAAATACTTGATTTTTAGGAGATCGTTTTTAAAGTTTAAAAATATAATACCATGTAATAAAAATCAATATCAAGCTACTTATTAAACTTTTTACTGTGCAACCGATCTTTTTAGGTAAAACCTGAATGTATTTGAAAAATATTTAGTATATTTAAAAAAATAATTAAACAATACATTTTATTCAAAATGCAAAAACAACACTTTCTGCCCTGTAGCGGGTAAATATTAAGTTAAAAATATGCCTCTTTTGCTGGGATGAAGTACATTTTCTGGGCATTCCGAAAACATCGCAACTGAAAATTGACAATTTTTATTAATGACGTTGTTGAAAAGAGTGAGCGATATGTAGAAATTTACATTACATTTATACCTTTCTTACCTTTATTACCTGACTTTGTATTATTATTTTTTTATTAAGAATAATCTTAGTGGGAAGTTTTACTTTTTTTAACCCATAGATGTTCCATTACTAAATAGGGTCTAAGTTATCGAGTTGTCAGTGTCAACCATATAAACATGACTGCAATGCCCACTTGTATTATCATCAGACTGTACTTGACTAAATAAGTTATATTCGGATACAAATTGAAGTCAGTTTGGTTTGTTAAGTTTTCACATTGATCCCGGTTGCAGTAACCTAGTGAGTTTTACTTACTTAACTTGCTCGAAAAATGTTCAATTTGTTTTAAATAAAATTGATTTAACAATATTTTCAGTCTAGAGAGAGCTCGCATGTTATATTGAATATATGTATACAAATTTAAAAAATCAATATTATATGAATGTTTAATCATGGGCAGAATGGTGAATGTTATACATTGTTTAAATTAATCACTTAAACCAGGTAATGACAGGTTAAGCTCTGTAAATTCTCAGATTTTCATATTCCTAAAAAAAAAAAAACTAACTAACCATCACGCCGCTTCCCCGCAGGGGTAGGCAGAGAGAATAGAGCGCCACACCACTCTGTCCTTGCAAACATTCTTCGCATCTTCCACGTTCATGCATCTCCTCATACATACCCGCCGATTGTTACGACTCCTAACCTGACCACTTTCAAGTATTTGGCATACCTGATCGTGCCATGTTTTTCTCGGTCTTCCTTTGCTTCTTTTCCCACTAACATTCGCCTCATAAATTTGTTTTACCGTTCTTTCGTCACTCATTCGTTCCACATGTCCAAACCATCTCAACACACCTTTCTTAATTTTATCGATATTTTATCATATTCCCGCTCTCAAAAAAATAGTTTCTCTCTTAAGATATCTATAATATTGCATATTATTGTTGTATTGATTATATTATAATGAAGAACTCTCAATGTAAAAACAATGTTTTTTTTTTAAAGTTGTAACACCTTAGTGTTTAGAACATTATAAGAAAAACTTCTTTATAAAGATATCTTTCTAGAGAAAAGAGTTTATGGTAAAAAAAAATATATATGAAGAAAAAAATCTACTTAACCCTAGATAACTAAACTACTACTACTACTACTACTACTACTACCATCACGCCGTTTCCCCGCAGGGGTAGGCAGAGAGGATGGAACGCCACACTCTTCTGTCCTGACATATACTCCTAGCCTTCTTCACATCCATACATCTAGTCATACATGCCCTCCGATTACGCAGACTTTTGACACCGCCAGATTTTAGGTTCTGATTGATCTGATCGTGCCGAGTCTTTTTCGGTCGTCCACGTTCTGTTTTCCCTCTCACATTCGCCACATATATTTTCTTAGTCATTCTCTCGCTATCCATTCGCTCCGCATGTCCATACCACCACATAGAAATCTTCCTAATCTTTTCGATTATTCCTCGTTCAGCCTTACATTCCTTTCTTATATCGTCGTTTTTAATTCTGTCATACAATGATTTTCCACACATTCGTCTGAGGGAGCGCATTTCAACAGCGTTCACTCTGCTTTCATCCTTCCTTTGCCAGTTCCATGTTTCATGTTAACTAAACTATGTTTGTAGATACAATGCCATTTGTGGATCGCACAATATTAACGTATTATGTAGTGAGTGTGCGGAATAGTGATTTATTGGTAAACCTCTCTTACATTCTTTCCTAATAAACCAAACCAGTCGTGTAACCAGTTACTATTTTTAATAAATACTTTTGATAAGTTTCATGTTTTTAATTACGTAGTCCGCCAGACGAATGTTTACTTATTAAGGGTTAATATGGTACCTGTGATTAAGCGAATTTAAAGTTTGTACATATATGTTTTTGTTTTCTGATTTATAGAGGGGGCTTTCAACAATACAATGGTAATAAAGTGAGTCCCGTATTGACGTCTGTATTTGACAAACACAAGTACAGAAAAATACCCGAGGAATTCATTGAATATGACAGAACTTGCTGCTTGGTAATACATTTTCATATTATTTCTTCTATCATTTTGCAAATGAACTAATTTACTGTAAAATTTTGAGGCATATTAATTAAATCAGCTATGGAGTGAAGTTTAATAGTTTTAATAAGTTTGTAAAATTTTTGATTCTACAAACTTATTATAGTTATATAGATAAAATTAAGAATGAAAATAGGCAATAACATCTTACACAAGCTTGTACTGGTACAGTTATGCAACTCTGATTACCTTGGATATTGCTGCAATTCTCATTTTCCTATCTACAATCATTCAATTATTTTATTTCCTATGTACCACCAGCAGCCTTCACACCATCTGTATCATATTAAATAACATAAATTTAAATAAAACTATCATAACGAGTAATTCGCAAAAAAAGTTAAAAAGTTGCTCCCTTACGTGCAAAATTTCGCATAATGAATTACAGAGAAAGGGCAAGTCCCTTTTTGTGAAGACATTCACTTGTGAACCGGGACTTCCAGTCAAAACAAAATATATTATATCGCTTAACGAGTAAGATTTTTGAACGAATTATGCTTTTATAAGAGGTTCCACTGTATATTTATTGGAATTTGACTTTTTTTTAGAATGTATTTAAAAAAGATATTTTTATCTCCTTACTTTTCTATAACTCTCTATTCAAAACCATATTTCAAGGAAAAATTATTTTTAAATGAAAACGGTATTTTGATTAAAAAATTCAATTACGTCAAATATGTTACCTGCGTTTTAAGAAAATTAAGTTTCGATTTATCTTATATTGGGCTTTAACTTCCCGGGCCGAATAACAGAAATGAATAGACATTATTTATCTATGAACGGAACGCACTCAATTTAATCTGATCTGGCTTTTTATGACCCATAGTTATGTGCTTTTTTAGAGAAAATATATTGAAAGAATATATAATTCTAGGTACCAGAAAAAGATTGGAACGTATGATAAGCAGGAATGGGAGACAACTATAGAACAACGTATCCTTCACGGACTAACACAAGTTCCTTTAAAGTCCGCTAAGTTGCGACCCGATCTCATCGATGTCGATCTTATACGAGGTAATTTATTTTCACAAATCTGACTTAGCTTTTTACTTGTAATTTTTCTTATTTTTTCTATATTTGAATAGTATAAGTATGTTGTGTATTTTATTACAGCTTTTATATTCATCATACTTGTATCGCTCTAAAATATATGCCGAAAATGATCAACATAATTTTAAAATCAAATAAATAAAAAAAATTAAAGCAGCTATGAAATACATACATGTTTACAAATAAAAGTAACCATTTGAATAAAAAAAATTGAAACCTGTTATTATTAAAGTCATGTGATAATTGTATGAAATTGAACAATGATCCAGTAATCTTGCAGTTCCAAGATTTTTTTTTTAAATCTGATTTTTAGCGGATGAGTGTTTGCTATATTTGACATTGTTCTGTTCTTCTCTTTTTCTTTCCGTTGGCTATAGGTGACTACCTGACCATCTCTAGAAATGCCAGTTTTTATGTTTTTGATCCGAGACAGCCTTCTCTTTGCAGCCACCTTTTGCCCTCCTCTCTCGATGACAATTTTCTCTGCATATTTCTATAGTTTATAATGTTTTCCCAGGGTCCTCGTTCCCAAAAGCGAAGCCTGTACAGGGCCTGGGGACGGTGGTGCGGCTGGCGCTGGCGCGGGTGCTCCTGCTGCCCGCCTGGCTAGGCTGGTGGACCGCCCACACCTCGGGGGCCGCTGCGCGCCTGCTGCTCGCGCTGTGGCTGCTGCAGGGGCTCAATACCACCCTTTACCTGCTGGCGCCTTCCGCCACCGTCCTGGATGTGAGTCACCCACTACTCTCTAATATAGCATAGTAAAAAAGTAAATTATAGTGCATTCATTAAAAAAAATCAAGTACCTTTGTATGCACTGTAAATAATTTCTAATATCTACAGTTTTCAGCCCGTGAAATATTTAATTTTATCTTAATTATTTTTTTTAATAATTGTATAGCACCACTTTTACTTTTTACCTGTAGATGAAAACGTCTGTTTGTTTTCGAAATTAGTTGTGTGTAATGAAATAAACCTCATCAAGTGGTGTTATATATGCGTTTATTTATAAAATAAATAATCAACAGGTCATTCCACTAAGTTAATGCCGAATTAATATAATTTTATCTTAAATTTCATCAAAAACATTTTACACTTCCAGGCAACATGTATTCTAGTCCCCCTGTTTTTGATGGCCGGTCTGGGTGTGGTCCATGCACTTATTGTCAGCACGGGTCCTCTGAGAACTTCGACTCGCAGGTGAGCTTGCTTTACTTGCTTAGTGATACATATTCACTCCATTGGAGTTGACTTGAACACAGTGCTAACATAGACTTACTTAGACCTTTATAGATATACAATACTTACACCTTTCTAATGCTTATTACATCTTCTTTTATTGTGCCAGCTTTACTACCAGTTACTACGTTAAAATAGAAAATTATTCTACAATTTTTTTGACAGTCGAATTCAATCTTTTTAGGCTTCCATTTTGAATCTTAAATGGATATGAATTAATGCATCAAATCTTTTCTTTAAGGTACAGATCTATGACTGATGAAAGGAGACCGAGATGCAGACTATCTGTCACACCGGAAAAGGGAATCCTAAGGTTTGAAGAGTTTTGTTACAAAGCGATATTATTTTCAAGGAGTGTTTTCATTGTCTTATTAATTTCTTTTATTTTCCAGAAAGGATCGGTTGGTTGATGCCGCATCGCCATCTGTAGACAATTCGCAAGATGATTTTTTTTCTACAGATGACAGGAGAGGAATCAGTGTATCGACGCAAACAAAGGTTGAAAATGAAGAAAGCCAGGAGAAAAATGAGGAATGGATAAGGTCTTTCGGTATCCCGACTGTTTGTCTAACTCCGCCAACCAACTCGGGACAAAGTGTTTCCTTCGTCCTTGGAGGGCAGCGACTGATGTGCGGAGAAGCGAAGGAAAATGAAGAGGCGAGTCCCGTACATAAAGAAAAGCGGAAGAACGAGATTCCTCGCCTTCCTTCCGGAAGTGCCGAGGGTGATGACGGATTTGAAAGCCTCAACGGCAACAATTCAAACGGAAGTGAAAACGGTGACGAGTTAGATTTTAATGCTGACGTTGACGAGGTCAAGGATGGCCACGAAAGCGAAGAAGAAAACGAGGAAGACAAAGATACCACCCTCGCCAATGTCAGCGACAAGATACCCATTGGCATTCTGTACGAAAGTAAGCTGAGGAAGCGTACCAATTTGAGAAAAGGCGATTTGGACCTGATAGAGACTTGTGACGAGAACAAGTGGAATGAAGGGAATGCGGTTCTGGAAGATGTGTCCATCGGGTCCGAGAGTACCGTGAGGGTGAGGGGAGGCGTGAGGGTGTGCAGCGACGGGGGCAGTTCCACCAACCTGAGCGCGGAGCCCGAGGGGACGAGGGAGAAGCGGTGTAAGCCGTCCGCTAATGTGCGCTTCCGGAACTCGTGGGTGCAGGAACTCTTGAAGCAGAGGAACTGCGAAGGGTGCAATAGGAAGAGTAGAAAGGTAGGGAAAATTGCACTTAAAACATTTCGGACCGGTATTTTGTATGCCTGCAAACTGCTGGCGACGGAATTTGATAATTATGTTCATATAGTTAGGACCTTAACAAATAGATTGGTATATATAATATTCAAATATAAAAACATTAGATAATACCTTCTTTTCTGCCTTTGAAATGAGGCTGGCGCAGAAGGTAAAAATACCCTTGCCGTCCTTAAGTATCAATCGACCGAACGGGTAGAAATACCTTTCCCGTCCTTAGTGTGTTAGTTATCATTATTTTTTCGAAAGTGTTTTGTTTGCAACGTTTCTGGTAACTAATTTCAACGATAGATGTCATCTTTGATTTTTCTGAAGGAATGTTGCATGTTGGTTGTCAGTGATAGGTAGAATGGTAAATATTAAACTGTGTTTAAGTGATCACGTCTTATACCAGCCGATGACTATATGTACACTCTGTAAATGCCCAGACTATATTCTCATCTTAAAATGCTTTTTTTTTCATTATGCTGAGATATCAATGAAAGCTTAGTAAACATTACACGATTATGCTCAATATGTAATTTTATATTAACATATTTTGAAAAGCTGTATGAAATATTTAAAATATGTAGTCACTAACTTGTCACTCCTGAACATGTGACATTTTGGATTAATGATTGTTTTAACGAATCAAAACTTTTTAAAATAATAAAATTTTATCCCATGTCAAGGAATGTACTTCATGCCAGTCTTCCAGTGAGGAGGAATGTGATACTCCTTCCGCTTCCCTCGGAGCTTCACAACACACGGACTGGGTGGGACAGACTACCAACAGTTAGTATAACATTCAACCAATTAATTACAGACTGAAATATAAAATAAACTCATACAGCATGGTAGCAATAAAAAGGTTTTAATGCAATTTTATGGTTTTATCTTCAGGTGAAGAGTGCAGCTATAGTTCGGAACCGGAAGAGTCAGAGTGGGAAGGCCGCGGAGCTGATCCCGCTTGGGAACCCTGCGCTATCCTCAGTCCGGCCAGTGATAGAGGTAATTTTTATTTTATCCGTCCTGTTTTTTTTTTTTTTTTAAAGAAATAACCCCCAAAACCCCTACTTTGAGAGGCTTGTCTGCAGTTAGGATAGTAGGGATAAGGAAGGGTTAAAATACATAACAATCACTCAGACACACAAACAGACCAAAGGAAAATAAATCTTTCTTTAATTCATTTTGCAATTGGCGGAAATCGAATCCACGACACCAGTTTCACAGTCGAGCGTCTACCCAACTACGCCATGGCACCTGTCATGATATTTGGTTTCGTTTACTTGTGTCAAAAAGTCCGTGAATGGCTGCGAGTTTGACGTGTACGTCTTGTAATTGACATCCATTTACAGTACGAGGAAAAGGAGCTTTACTCATAAGGGCATTTTTTGGGTTTAACCTAAAGGTGGGGACTGACCGGAGTCATTTCGTCATAACATAACACGTTACGATGCGAGCATTCGTATAGTCAGTACATCGAACCGAGCTGCTCGCCGCTTGTTCCGAGTACTCCATCCGATGTCGGATGCTCGCCGCGAATGTTATGTTACTACGAAATGCTCCGGTCAGTCTCCAATTTAAGAGCTTTAGATTCAGCTGTCAATTTTTGTTTGAAGTATCCTGCACTATATGGGAGCGCGGACGCATCCTGAAGGCGCCCCTCTCCGCAGTGGACATCAGCCGCGCCGTGGTGCACCACGCCGAGAGGACCCTGGCCAGAACCTCCACTGGCATGTGGCCGGGACCTGTCATCCTAGCTCTCCTTCTCGCCATTGTGCCTACTGCCACACGACTCATACAGGTGAGATAATCTTACCCAATTTATTGACAGCTGTCCCACTGCATTCCCAGGTCTGATAAACAAGTGTCTAGGCTTCCTGACAAACCTTCTCTTGCAAGGCAATTTAATAAAAAATTAATGTGCGAAATTGATTGAAAATGTGAAACAAAATTTTATCCCGATTTTACTGTGAATTTACATTTAAAAGCTTTCAATATTCCTGTCACTGCCAATCGAAATAAATACAAATAAATCCACCACCAAATTTTCTAGAAGTACCCTGGTGTAGGCAGTGAAAGGAATTAGTATTTAGTTAGTTCAGTTAGTCAGCCAGATCCGATTCCGACTCGACGTTGGCTGGTACACAACACCTCCACAATCCCGACTAGCATAGCAGACAGACATGGAACAGTGCTAAGACATTTACAAAAAATGCTAAGTCATCGTATTTCCCACTCAACCATTATCTTACCCGATTACGGGAAAAGTGCCGCGAGTTGTTTTTAAAGCCCAACAAAGCAGTTATGGTACTTTGGTTTCAGGTTCTAGTGGATAGTGAAGCGGCCGGAACAGAGAACGTCACAGTTTGGGACTTGCCTGTTATCTTCCTGATGAACTCTCCCATGAGAGCTTTGTTTGCTGCTTTTGGGAACACTTTATGGTAAATAATGACATAATACGCTGTACGGCGCAAATCTAATAACCATCTATTTTTAAAGACATTTTATTGTGAACTGTGGATTTTTTTATTGCAATAACTGGTATGAAAGTGAGTCTTAGATTTTAAAAAAATATTAAAACCATTTTTTTAACTGCTTTTCTCTCTTTCTTAAACATGATCATCAAAATTACTATAGCGGTACAAGCAAGACACAAATATATTTTATCTGTTTATGGTGAAATTTTCATATTTCCTAATATCATCATTTAATGGTACAAAAGTATATTTTGCTTGGGATAAATTAGACAGATATTAATAATATGAAGAATAATTCACATATTTTTAGCAATAAAATAATACAACTTGGTTCTATCCTTAAAAAATGCTTTGAAGCTGTCCCAATAAAATACTGTATTGATAATAAATTCATACTTTAGCGCATTGACCTCCTTTTTTTTAAAAAAATAATTGTAAGTACAGATTCCTTTTATTAGATTTTAGGAAAATGAATTGAAAATTTATAGATTTATTTTTGTTTTTAAGTATTAAAATCTGACTTATACAAATGAAATAACTTTTGACTAATAATAAGTTAAGCATTTCATTAAATGATAACAATAAAAATGCCAATGCCAAAATATCTTATGATTTACAATCATAAATTTTTATTTTGCCCATCGATCAAATAGTTTCAAATGGTGTTTTGTTCCATCAGGGAACGTGTGATCAACCTGATATCGGCCATAATGCGTCTGGGCCTGGGTTCGCTGGTGTTCTTCCTCCTGGCCGTTGCGGAGCGTGCGTTCCGCCAGCGCTTTTTCTACGCCAAGCTGTTCTCGCACCTGACCTCGGCTCGCCGCGCCCGCCAGTCCTCCCTGCCGCACTTCCGACTCAACCGCGTCCGCAACATCAAGACCTGGCTCTCTGTTAGATCCTATCTCAAGGTGGGCCTTGTGATCCATTCAAGGGAAGAGGCTAAAGTCATTTTGACAAATATTTTAACCTAATTTTACTTTTTTAATTAATGTTTTATGTTGTGAAATGCAAAAAAATTTAAAATAAAGAATGAAAAATAGATTGTATAAAAATAGAGTGTGAGATTAGAGCCTTCCCCATCTTCTGCAGACAAAAGAACAAAAGAAAAGATGTGTTGCGGATGATTCCTTAAAAAAAGAAAACAAAAAAAAAGTGGGTAATCCGTGCCAGAAAAATGGCGCTCTAAATGAATCAGGGCTAAGTTGGTCTATTTTTTGGAAATTCCTCAGTAAAAATTGCATTTTTTGGTTCCTTGGTGAATCGCTGAACTGAGCTATTAAAACAGCGTTAAGGCGAAATAGCATAAATAGGGGTGGCATTAAACGGGATATTTCTGTATTAATATTAATGAGAAACAAAAACCTGATGTGTGGTTATAATACTTTGTCACTCGCCAGCTGATTGCCAGCAACTGACTTCTTTGTGCTTTGCAAAAAATTCACACATGCCCATGAAGAGGCTTTACATCTCGCCAATAAAAAACACCTTCCTGTCTTTTCATATGTTTTATGAATGGGCTGTTAAAGTTTTATCAAGCAATTATATTTCAGTTTTGTGTATAGAAATCCACACTGAATTAAAACTTATAATTTTTTTGTTTAATATTTTTTTTTAGCGGCGAGGGCCACAGAGATCTGTGGATGTCATAGTCTCGGCAGCATTCTTCATGATGGTTCTACTCATCTCTTACTTGGTCATCGAACTTTTGAAGGCAAGTAGATTTTTTCTAACTGATCTATTTTTTTACAGTACAGTAAAAAAGCTTGTGAAATTTTCATCAAAAAACATCAGCTAAAACACCTGCAAATCACAAAAGGTTATTTGATTTATTTGATTTTATTTCATTTTAAAATGGCTAATAACAAAATTAATATAAACACAATATCCAATAAAGAATATGACTGCTATTATGATCTGCACTGAAAAAAAGACTAAAAAATAATATAAAATAAAATAACAAATTGTAACCTTTTGTCGCAAGCAGTGATAAATACATGTCTCCCACTCACACTATCAGTGAACAGCGAGAGAGTGTGAAATACAACATTTAAATTTACCCATTATAACATGGAGAAAAAATGCTGAGAAAGTATAGATTTCAAGGTGGATAACAATATGTTTATTAAATGAATTTAAGTAACTAATATGTAAATCGCGGAATCGGAGAGAACATACCATAATTTGCATTTGCGTTTAGGAGTCGGGACAGACGGAGAGCTGCAAGGCGGCCGAGGCCCTGGGCTGGGCGCTGGCCTTGGGAGCCTCGCTGCTGCGTCTGGCCGCACTGGGCACGCGGGCGGCGCGCAAGCACCGCTGCCTGCCCGTGCTGCTCACGGAGCAGATCAACCTGCACCTGGCCATGGAGCGCCGCCCCGCCAGCAAGGAGCGCCTCGCCGTGGCCAACAACGTGCTCAAGCTGGCCGCCGACCTGCTCAAGGTGACACTTGTATTTCATTTTAATTCTTAACCTTTCACCCACTTGAGATCTACCCAAGCTCTTTTTTACCTAGCGGCCAAAAAAAAATTGATTTTTTTAAGTAGATAATTTAGTATTGATCAGTCTTGAAAATGAAGCGGTTAGCTTTAAAACCGGTGGACAATATAATTAAGTTGTAATAAAATATTAATAGTGATTTTAAAACAAAGTTATATTTTAACTATCTTAACTTTTCTCCTACAGTGCTTAAAACTTCCGCGTGCAACGGTGATATGTATTTCATACATCATATGAAAATGAGATTTAAAAATGGGAATTTTCCCAAATGTTGCTTTTATTGACGATAGTTGAAGTTCAAATTTATCAATTTTGCAATGTTAGCTCTGATATACTTACCAAAAAAGAAGAAAAAAAATACATCACAAGTAGCCGCCATAGATGGGGTAGCGACACGACCACCCCTTAGGACGACTTGGCGCTATTAAAAATAGATCCGCGGAAACAGTATAAAGCCGCGTGCGCGTGTCCGCAAAGCATGGCACGCACACATACACTGAGAATCCTTTGTGTATTGGTGATTTTATTCCCTATTTTTTTTTTAAATTATTTATTTCCATCATTGCAAATGTAATGCGTCGGGTCGTAAATGTAAAACTTTTATGTAATATGTAATTGTATTATGGAGAAATGCAAAAATTCTGAGCCCGTATCTATGATATTTTATATCGATATTCTCGTTATTAAGGTCAAATTCTATTAAATACATATCACCATGAAGGAATGGTTAAACAAACATTATATGTAATATGTAGACGCGTAAAGACCACAGGGAGAAAAGGAGGAAAATCGAAAAATAGCATTCCGACATAATAACATTGCAGTTAAAAGCTTTGAACTCTTACTTTTTTTAACTCTATCTGCTATTGGCACACACATATAGTAAATATTTTAAACATTTTGTATCTTGATTGTTTTAGGAACTGGAGAGTCCGTTCAAAATATCAGGACTGAGCGCAAATCCATATCTGTACACCATAACCAAAGTTGTGGTGTTGTCGGCACTCTCCGGAGTGCTTTCTGAAATACTCGGTTTCAAGCTCAAACTACACAAGATAAAGATCAAGTAATGTGTCACTTTCTCCTCGCTACTACTCCGCCAATTGGTAAATAAATATAGTGGTCCCTCTGTATTCGCTTGGACTACACTTCTAGAAATGGTTTGAAAAATTGGTCGTTTCGATGTGTACATAAACAGAGTCATTTCACCACGCAGAGACTTGCTAGACCTCGTAGAAGATGTATTAGTAGCCATATGTAACACTCACATAAGGAATTGGTTGTTAAGTCAAAACTGCCCTTATTTAAAGTAAATAGTGTATCTAGTTTTTTGGCTCCATGGTGTAGTGGTTAGTTATATTTGATTGTTGCGCATTAGGTTTCAGGTTAAATTCCAGGGGTATTTTTAATAATTACAAAATGATTTTACTGTGTATACTTTCAACAGTAAAATATGCAATTTTTTACTATGAATTGTTAATGCATTTTTTTTTAAATATATATAAATTTTCAAATAACCAAGTAGGAAAAAAAGATTAAGACATTATTTTTACAGAAATGGTAAACAACAAAAGAAGGGATTGAAATCAATTAAAAGAATAACTCAAAAATCAAGAAAAACATTTTTTTTTCTGATACTATTGGCTTTTTCCTGACTTTTCTCGTAATTATATTTTATTTTATTTTTATTATTTCAACTATGTATTACAGATTTTGTAATGTATGTAGTATTCTTTGAATTATGGCAAAATTAAAATTATCATTCGAATTAACGATTGTACCTTGGAATGATACCTGAAACGCAAGACTGATCACAATGTTAGCGATCACATTATCTCTGCATTTATCAGAGGCAAATGCAGTGCCCTATGCGGTATTGGGTAAAAATAAGGGTTAGAAGAAGAATGTTTTCAAAAAACCTGAAATTTATAGGACTGTAGATAATAAAATGCATTAAACGCAAAGAGATATCAAATATATGTAATTTAGTGATAGTGATTCTAGGATTAGTTTTGAGTAGTATTTTATTTTTCCTTTTTCAATATTTACTAATGTAGTTATTGGATACACAGCAAGCGAGATCTTGGATTGATGGATATTTTATATACCAAAGAGTTTGTGTTTAATGTCTTTTGATTTTTACTTTGTTGTTGTCCTATTTGTTTTAATGTTATGGTGTAATTTGAATGTTTGTATCTGGGACCAACTGAATGAGAAAGAGGAAAATTTACGAAGTTTAGAAAACAATAATGAGGAATGAAGAATTTCAAAAAAATTATGCATAGAAAAAAACAATACCAAATTATTGGCGATTTTAATTTTGTCGTTTTATTTTTGTATATTGTGTTGTTTGGATCGTTCAATATCAATATTTGAAAATATTAGAGAATGGTTAAAAAAAAAGTCATATTTTTGTCACCTGGGGATATACAATACACATACATACATGAATATATTGTGAATATATGAAACAATAAAGTTTTAAAAAATTAATTTGAATGACTCAATATTTTATGAATTTCAAATCATGTTTTTATCACACTTTTTGGTTTTCCTCAGCATATGTTTATACCAATATATATATATTTTTTTAATTATTAAAAAAAAATCTTGTGTTTTAATTTATTTAAATTATAATAAAACTTTAACATTATCTAAAAAAGCAATCAAATTGTTTGCGAAGGAGGATAAATACGAAATAATTATTTGCAAAAGTGTATGTAGTCTGAAAGACAAAAAATAGTTGAAAATTCGCAGTACTCTCACGATATGTGGAACAAACAAATTGATGGTTTGGAGATTAATCTATTGAATGTTTTATTGTTATTATTTTTCAATGATAGCATCTACACATTATTACTTAATAGTGTAAAATGAAGAATGTGTTAATGTATTAATGATTTATGAAATGTTTTTTAAAAAATCCTCTAACGTTTAAGGTGATTACTTTAAATCTATATAAATTTAAACCATATATTTTTTACTATGTTAATCTTCGAGGATTTTCAATCATGGGCAGAACGGCGAATGCTATGCAGTGTATAAAGTGATTACTTAAATCAGATAATTACAGGTCGTAAAATCCATATTCCATATTCCATATTTCTTTCTCGAAAACACTTCATCATCTCCCTGTTGAGGTGTCTTGATTTGAAATTTGGAAACACTAATTTTTAAATGCATCTGTTTTCAGAACGCTATTTGAGAATGTTATTTTGTATTTTGCCCTAATTTGTAATGCGGGTGCCATATTTTATTGAGAATGACAGTACATATATTATTTTTCTTCACTGTCGTAAGTCTGTCAGTCATAAATAAATAAAATGTAAATTCAAGTTGATTTATTTATGTATTTTTTTTTACTAATATTTAATTTTAATATATGTATTTGGCAAGATCTTTACATGTTGAAATATCACAATATTTTGATGTATTAGGTATACTTATAAAGTGAATTATCATAATGAATATAGATTATCAATCAAAGGGTGGTGTGTAGATAATAATAATTTATAATAATCTCTCTTTCTGGTTAAAATTTGACGGTGTATGATCTCTTGAAATTCAGATCTTATATGTACAATCCAAAAAAATCATTTGGTTTTATCTCATTGTGTATGTTTTAAAAATGATTATGGATATCCTATTTTTATTAGTATTATGAGTTCAAAGGTGAAAAAATCAAGTCACATACATAACATATTGGCTTGTGAATTACATATTTTTACATCCAGTCGACAAATCAAAATATTACAATCTCATGTTACATGCCTTTTGATATTAACGCATTGTTTGTGCTTAACCTTTCCCTTCCGGTGCTAAAATAAAATGCGCATCCCGGTGTTGGGTAGTCACTACACAATAAAAAATTACCGATTTTAAATCGGAAAAATACGGACATTCATAGTTAATCCCTTTAATTAATTATTAATGAAGTCAAAAATTATAATAATTGGCTACCATCTGGCTACGCTCACAGAACAAGCATAGGTCTACTCTTGTTGAAAGCTCAAGAGCTACTGCCGAAAACTCACTAGCCAGAGAACATTGAGCTTTGAGCTTCTCTTGCTTGCACAGTGTAAGTATGCAAGAGCGAGATGCGAATATTGTGTCGCAGATTCCGTACACTCTTCACGCGCTTTTTATATGTGAATTTGTTTCCGATGTTCACAAAATACCTCCGACGTACCCGATAAATTCTGATTATTATTAATATTATTTTTTAAATCAATGTGTAAATATGTCATGGAGGAATACCTAAAATCTTAGCCTTGTATTTATTATATTTATAGAGATATTATTATTAGAAGCAATGTGTACTAGGTACACAACACCGGGAAGCGAGGGTTAAAAGCGTATTTTACATACTGTTGATAGAAAGCTGAAAATTGACGCTTATAAGCGTTCTATTTGCTAACTTTTGGTAGAGCGCAAAAGACGCCAAAAAACGTTGTACAGATCGGAACTGGGTTTGCGGTTACTTGTGATTAGTATACTGAGGGTCGGGCGGGCGACTGTCTGAGTATAATAAAGGTCGGGGTTGATGAAAAAACCGCCCGACAACAATGTGTTAATTCATTTAAGCTAAAATGCTTTATACATCATTTTATAGCTAGAACAGCGCTTATTTGTAAAAATATATAAAATAAGATGCTAAGCTGTAGCTACAACGTCTACATTCTCATTTAGCTACAGTAGGTAAATGAAAATGCCAGATACTGTGCTCTTATTTACGAATGAATCAAGTGATTATCTCTTTACCAGGAGTTGGCACACAGTTTGTGCAACACACAGCTCGGAACCTATAATTTAAATCTCAATTTCTTTAGACCGAGTGCTGGCTTAGTAATGATTTTGGGTTAAAACTTCTTAAAACGTCTTTTAAAATTATCCCAAAGAAATATATTAATTATTATTCCTTGATAAAACTGGACTTTGTTGGTCTCGCAGACCTTACTGCTCCACTGATGGCGATGTAATGTCATGAGCGATTGCATTCAAACGTCAGAGAATCCCCGCAGTAAAAATGTTTGTTTTGGAGTAATTAAGTATTAAATACGTCATCTTCATAACTCAAATGGATTATTTATTATTCCAATGATTTGTAACCTTATGACATGTATAACATGTTATTATAACAAAAAGTCAATGGTTCTCAAGAAAATTAAATTTAAATTAAATTAAATGTCAGAAGTCACAATTAATTTGAAACACAGTCATGGTATTAATAGACAACTAATTTGTGAATGAGGCAAAAATACCCTAAAACATACTACAATACTGGCACCCGTTGGCCACTACGATTGCACCGCTTCCGAAGCAGTTCAACTGTATGCCTTTACTTGACTAAATTTTGGGTTAGTTGTGCGATCCAATAAAACCAGTCCAATGACTGATTGCTCTGATTCGTTCAATAATAAATCGCCTTTTTCATTCATAAATGGGAGCGTCCACAACTCAGTACCGCAGGATTTTAGTGTTAAGTAATTTATAATCGTTTATCTGTTTGGATCGATGCAAAGTAAGAAGGTAATCTGATGCCTATCAAGTTCATATGTATATAAATATATATAGGCATTTTAAGAATTGATTCATTCCAGATTTATTATATAGATTCAATTGCAATCATTCTTGATGACCATATGTACAATGCCATTAATATAGGAATTCAATTCCTGGAATGATACACATTATGTTGAGTTCCTATTTCGATATAGGGTACCATATCATGACGGAAAAGATTTGAAGTTTTTTGTGTTTTAAATATGTATAATCACATTTTATGCTTGAATTGTATTAGTTTTAGGCAGCTATTTTTAGCATGTTTAGTCGAATTATTGAAGTTAATTTAGTATGTACTTTTAGATTATGTGTAAACACATAACACAAATGCCTATTTAACATGGTTCCTTTATGCATTCTCAATACAAACTTGCATTATTTACCTTTTTTTAGTATATAGTATCTTGTTAACAATATTCTTATGAGTAGAATACATAGATTGAGTTTTAAAGTATCAAATAATTTTTTAAATTGTTGGTGATTGTAATTTTTTCTAAACATCCATAGAAAAAGAATCACTTGTTTTATAGACAAACTCAATAATCCAAACAAATAACTCCCTAAGGAGTATGAAGGATAATGTTGGGTTGCGCTTATAATAAATACACGGACTGTTCAATGTTCAATAGGACTTATAGTGACATCTGTGGACTTCTTCACATAGGTTCTTTAAATTTTTGCACACTTTTCTGTAATACTACTTCTCAATTTATATATTTATTGAATGTTCCTATTTGTTTTCGTTACACTGATGACTGAAAACTACTAAACCAACTACGAATTCATCACAATTACATTTCGACTAATAATATCAGTTTATTTTTGTTTAATATATTGTTAAAAAATGAGAGAAATAAACACCCATGAGATACAATTTATTTTACAAAAAAAACTCTCTTCAGATATAGTTTATTGTATAATAACTCACTCCCCAAATACAGTTTAATTCGCAAGAACTCACTAACCTACCTTTTAATATAATTTTTGAATTACATAATCACAAAAATTCATTACAAATTTTTATTCTGGTATTAATTTAAAATGTTACAGCTATATTGCAATAATTAATAGAAAAGTGTTTAATATTATACACAATATATAGAAAAGAAAGATAAAATGCTTTGCCATTTTATGAGGAGAGAAATATAAAATGATATCATAAAACAACTAAATAGTTTTTTCCACATATCTTTCATTTGACCAGTGGGCGGGTTTTGTCATTACCGACATCATTAGACTGGTCTGATGATATTGGTAACATCGAAACCCGGTTACTGGTCAAATAAAACATTTTTGGAAAAAAGTATGTACATAGTTTTTATTTTATTATGTAAAATGCAGTTTCACCAAGAAATGTCAGTACAAAACATAAATCCAATGAAATGATAAGTATACTACAAGAGAAAATCCAAGATAAATGCAGCATAGGAAGAAGACTTATATCATAACTTGAAAATGTCAAGAGTGTACCACTAAGGGTTGGCTGCAGAAATAAAAGTAAAAGTTGCCATGATGATTGCTAACCTTCAGCATGAGTGGCACAATAAAAAATGTTGTATCATTCCCGAGAATTTGTTGCCATATTTTTAATCGTTTGGTGCGGTAAGGTGTTAAAATAAAATAAAAATATCTTAAATATTCAATATTTTTATGTGTCTTTTCTTCTTAAAATGTACAAAATTGACAGGTAGAATGGATGCGATAGTTACAATTTCAATATGTGTATTATCGGATATTATTTACATTTGAAGTCAGCAGAGCGAGGTGTCTACAACTACTCTTTATTGAGATGAATGGTTTACAATAAAGATTTTTCATGGCAATCATTATCAGAGATTGAATTTTTGAGATGCACAGATTTTCTTAACTTATTGAACCCTTATGATGTATATTAAAATTTTGCTCAATGCGTTTGCAAGGTGGAAGATAGTTACAGAACTGCAGCTTAAAAATTATTTTATTAAAACGTTTTTCTTTCTTTATAATGAATGCAATATGTGTATTATTTTTTCAATAGTGAGAAATTATTTTTCAAATCAAATATATAATATTTTCTTACACCTACAATATTTTTTTAAGTAGCATATAGAATAGATGTTCTATAAAGTAATTTGACAAATAAAACTTATATGTATTAGAACCAATTCTGTTTTTTATTTATACACCATATTTTCATCATTGTGTATCTGTGTACATAAAAAATAATATTTTTTGTCTGTTACGAGTTAAGTTTTAATAAACCTATACTTTGATGTGATTCAATGTACCTACAGACCAAATAAAAAGGGAAAGCAAAATTTTGTGTGATGCCAGTAAATTTTGTCATTCTGCAGCTGAAAATGTGTGAGTTTAATTTAATCGCAAGTAATTTTGATTTTTAATTTTTTATTTTTGATAAAAGAAGAGATTAACATAACAAAACAGTTTTTAAAATATGTATCAGCCAGTTTTAATTTACATAACGCAAGAGAATGGTCAAATACAGTTATTTTCCTGCCGAAAATTTCACCAATGGACTTGGCTAAATAGTACTTTCATACATTTTTCTTTTACTGAGTGATCTAATTTTTCTGATTAATCTGAAGTATTTTTTTTTAAATGGATACAGGTGGCGGATAATGGTCCACTTTTTGTATGGAGTTTTTATTGCAAGGTTAACCTTTTAATTGATTTGAGCAACACATAATTTATTTTTACACTTCATTCTATAGTTTCACACGAAAAATCGGAATAGATCTGTGCTAACTATTTGAATTTAAATAGATGTTTAATTAAGTGCTAATTATGTGATCGCTGATAAATGATTCCAAGAAGCAAAACCATGGTTACGTTAACTGGGTCGTTAACAGTCTAAAATGGGAATGGGATTGAATATTTGTAGCTTACTCTATTTAAAAACTCGGAAATTAAATAACAAGATGTATGTTTAGGTTAGAAAATCAATTACAAAAGACATTGATCCATGTGAATAGAGCTCAAAGAATGTATAATATGTATATGTAGGCTGGTCTAAATTTCATGCGAAAACAATTTTCAGGGTAAATCGCCAGCTGGAGCTGTATTAATGGAGGGGTAAATCATTAGAATCACAGCAACTGCAGTATTATTCCAATTTTTCCAGTCCATACACCGTAGAACGGGGCTACTTGAACTTTGATGTGTCGAGACCAGTACAAAAAAAAAATCTGTATTTGGTCTACAATAATGAACGTCTTGACATGATTCACTGTTTCCCTGACAGGTGACACTTATTGTCACGATACTTCGATCGATATCTAAATATTTTGTTTGTACTGGGCTCAAGTAACACATCAAAGTTCATGTAGTCCCGTTCTACTACTACTACTACTACTACTACTACCATCACGCCGTTTCGCCGCAGGGGTAGGCAGAGAGGATGGAACGCCACACTCTTTTGTCGACGTACACTCCTCGCCTCCTTCACATCCATACATCTAGTCATACATGCCCTCCGATTATGCAGACTTTTGACACCGCCAGATTTTAGGTTCTGATTGATCTGATCGTGCCAAGTCAAAAGTCCCTTTCTACGGTATGTATAAATTTGATGCTGGAAGGTGTAAATACTTAGTGGAAAGCATTTTATGTTTTCCTGAACTGAAATTTCAGTAGAAATAAGAATTTCCTCTTGTTTCATTTGAGAGCAAACATTAAAACAATGGATTTTTGAAAGGTAACATGTTAACTTTGTAGTGCAAATAACCTTTACTTTACTTCTGTTTGGTAAAAATCTGATATTCAAAAAAAATGGTATTATAAACCTTATGACAATATTGACATGCTTTTGAAATGCCAAAGCTGTTGGAAATAAAAGTAGGTACCCAAGTAAAGTTAAAGTTATCTACACCATGTAATGAACGTATCATCTTTTCATTTTGATTCCTGCTCTGAATCAAAGTTAATTTATTTTCCCTTTTAAATATAAACAGATAATGAATCAAGCAACGCCACAAAGAGCAAGAGCAGGGAGACAGTTGCTGACTGATATCAAGGTCAGGAAGGTGTCCTACCTGGGGCACGTGCTAAGAGGAGAGAAGTACGAGCTATTGCACCTAATCATAAAAGGCAAAATAGAGGGTCAACGAAGTGTGGGGAGAAGACAGATCTCCTGGCTCCGGAATATACGAGATTGGACAGAGATCAGGATTGTCGAGGTGCTGTTTAGAAAAGAACAGTTGTTCTTGCCAAGATAAGAACAATTACTCTCAAGTGATAGTCGACGTCAGGGAGACTTGGCATGACACGAACAGAAGAAGAAGAATGAATCGAGGTTCTACTTTTAAAAACAGGGAATGTGTCTTAAAATAAATAAAAAATAAATGTATTGATAAACATTTACAACATTTTGGAGTTTCTGCTTAATAAAAAGCTTCTTTACATCTCACCAATAGATGTCTCTAGTGAAGTTCTAGTGATTCAAGAACAAGGTTTCTAAATTGGTTCATATATATGGAACTTCCAAGAATTTGAGTAGTGTGGTTGTAAATAATGGGTAGAATTGGTGAATGTTACATGTGTGTAAAGTGATCACTTAAACCAACCTATGACGGTCGTCAGCCCCGTAAATGCCCAGACTTCCATATTCTGGGATGTATTGTAGATGAGATGTCAAAAAATAATATTGATAAACATTATTATCAAATTGTATTAATTCATTATGTAAATTAACAAATCATATAAATTTTATAATATAAACAAAATTTAATGATAATAATATCATCTTCACATATGCAAAACCATAAATGCTCAGTGACTACTGTAATCTCATTTTGTAAGAAATAAGAATTTTTACCCCGTTAATTAACCCTTTTGGCTCTCAAGGCTACCTTATTGCTTATGACCAAGGCTTACATATGACTGAAAATAATTAAAATCCAAACCAAACAATTTTTAATGCAATGTGATTGGTCGAATATCCGTTTTATGAAAAAACCTGAATAAATTCTACGTTTTCGTATTTAAAAAAAAAAAACTTATTTTTATTTTATAAGGTAAACAAAATATGGATGGCTAAGTATTGGACCCAAAGCTAAGTAACCCCGAAAAAAAGTTATCTGCTGACCTTTCAAAATTTTTCCTTTGAGCTATAACATCTTACCCACAGAATGGAAAGGGTTGGCATTGTTTATATGTTCATATTATATGTTACATGTTAGGAAAGAAAATAAAAATAATCTGAAAATGCAAAGATATATCTAGTTCATTAGTTTCCAAAGTTGACTGGGCTCCAACACATCTTGGGACCCAGCTGTAAGTTTATTACAATATTTAGGATTTATAAATAGCTAAATTTAATATCAAATTTATAATTTCCTATTTTTTAAGTTCATGTATACAGTGACGAGGGCCCATTCAATATTCGCTCGCGACCCATAGTTTGGGAAACCATGATCTAGTTTATAATGCAAAATATATCGTATCAAAAGGATGAAATCTACCTGAAAAGGAGTTCACTAAAACCACCCCACTGATAGAAGAAAAATAAAATATAGTACATAAGTGCAATGCTCTTATAAAAGATGTTTAGTATGTATTACATTTAAAACTGAAATTTTGATTAGTTTTGTAGTGAAAATCTGCGAGAAATATTTAAATTTATGTGTACGACACAAATGTTTATTTATTACCTGTAGAAATCTAGAAAAGTATTGAATTTGCTAGTAGGTATCGTTGAATGGACCACAGAATCGCCGGTAGGAGTCGCTAGGTTACGCACGGTGTGTGTGACTCGCGCTCGCAGCTGTCTAGTGTCTTCTGGCGCGCGGTCCGCAGTCGTTTTCTAGCGCTCGTCGGTGTCGTTTGCGCCGGGTCGTAATAAAAAATGTCTGTTATGGGTTCGGATTTCTACGACGGAAGCAAGGTCTTCACCTGGCTCTCCGACCTAACTGGATTACCCATTGATCTGGTAAGTCACTTTTATTTGATTCCGACCTCCTCCGGCGCAAGATGCGCCGATCTCGAGACTTTGTTTGGCCTAGTCGAATGACGGATGCTGTCCCGTGCATTTGACATAACACATATTTACACATTGGTTATTCACCAAAACAACGCTTATCTGGCTCACGTAATCTTTACAATCTTCGAAATATGCACAATGTCGGTATAATCTTCTTATTTCTAAACTTATCCAAATATTCGTGCGGCGCTTTACAAAACTCCGTCATGTCATAATATTTCGTAAACCTAAACGTTTTACGTTTTACTTCTTGCCGAGTTTTAATAATTTTCGTGGTTATGTTTTGACTGTAATCATTTACGAATGCAGGTGTTTGTTCTATCATAAATCATCAATGTAGAAGCGATTTGTTAACAAATGCAACAGTTAGCCAGTCCATTCATAAGTCAGGGGTGTATTTTTGGTTGTTTGAAGAGAAATTGGCTGACCGCCAAGGGAGGAACTGTTGCACTTGAATCATAATTCAATATGTATTTATATGAGTGAAGACACGTTTTGACTCTTAATTCTTGCTGTCGATAACTGGTCCAAGGAACACCAGTATATTTTGTTAATTTTCCCGTGAACCGGCAGCAAATTATTGCAACCGATATCAGCTTATATAGTTAATTTTCATTTTATAATTACATAGTTTTAGATCGTTTTTTTTTTAATCTACTGGTGTATTATATTTATTAAATTACTAGTCATCAGGACGCTCAATAATTACACTAAAAATATAAACATTGGTATTAGGTCACATCTCGCATCACAAAATTCATTGACACCTTTAATACCAGTATTAAAATAATACCAATATTATTTTTAGAAATGTATGAATTGTTAGTTAGCATTATTAAATATTTAGGTAACTCATAATATGTCGTGGGTAATTATAAATATTTAATTACATATGTATAAACATAAGATATTAAAACTGTACTTTGATAATATGTAGTACATTATGTTCTTATGTTTTATAATTTCGCTATTTTGTTTTTGTCAGACTAAAATATAATAAGTAATAACTATATATATATCGCTCGTGATACGCTAATATTTTTTAAGTCACTCAATAAATATATAAAATACAGTGGAGGCAAAAAACTGCATAATATATGAATTATTCGGTATGTTTGTGTGTTATTTATTAATGTTTTTAAAAAAACTGTTAACATTAACAATTATACCAAATATAACATTTAAATCTAAATATGATAAAATTTAATGCAAACTATTTCCGGGTCGTACCCTGTTTGAACCCATTCTATCACAACTTGATTCCTATTTCAATAACGGCTTAGAAAAGTAGGAAGAAAAAAATTGAAATATTTATAATTGCTCCTTGGAGGTAGTATTTTACGCAAATGGCGTAGTATACATTATCCAAAATTATTATTTTTCATTATTATTACTAAAGTAAGAATAAATTGCAAAGAGAACACACAAAAAGTAATAGTACTTTCAATATATTTATATATTTTTTATCTATCATTATCATTTTCATATCATAATTCCCGTCTGTGTAAGCGCCCTTGAGGTAGTGTTTTACGAAAATGGTGCCATATAAATTATTCAAAATTATTATTATTTTCATTATTATTACTAAAGTAAGAATAAATTGCAAAGAGAACACACAAAAAGTAATAGTACTTTCAATATATTTATATATTTTTTATCTATCATTATCATTTTCATATCATAATTCCCGTCTGTGTAAGCGCCCTTGAGGTAGTGTTTTACGAAAATGGTGCCATATAAATTATTCAAAATTATTATTATTTTCATTATTATTACTAAAGTAAGAATAAATTGCTAAGAGAACACACAAAAAGTAATAGTACTTTCAATATATTTATATATTTTTTATCTATCATTATCATTTTCATATCATAATTCCCGTCTGTGTAAGCGCCCTTGCGGTAGTGTTTTACGAAAATGGTGCCATATAAATTATTCAAAATTATTATTGTAAAATGATTACTTATCATATTGTTTAATTAAGAATCCCAAACACAGTAAAATAAGTTTAAAATATCAGGTAGCGTTTTACGAAAATGGCACTATATAGAAATGTGATTTTTCTTTTCTTTTAAATATGCCTTTTTTATGGAAAAAAAAATAGCTTTAATTCAACATATGAATAAATTATTTTTTACTACGTCAGTCGCTGTGTGATTTCATAGTGCATTAGTTAAATGTAGTATGAATCCAGATTTTCAGGAATCGAATCCTTTTGGGTTAGCTCGCCATCTTGAATAATGTCTATTTTCAATATATGGGTGAAAAAAATCAACCAATTTGTAGGAAATTTAGTTTTCTGCAACTCTAGCTAAACACGTTAACCATTACATACACCACGGAGTCGGAATCAATGTAACATATCGCTCACTCCTTTCAAGAACGTCATAAATCAAAAAACTTGATTTTTCAGGAGAACGTTTTTAATGATTAAAAATATAATACAATATATAACCATTAAATTTAAGCCTCTTATTGAACTTTTTACTGTGCAACATATCTTTTTAGGTAAAACCTGAAGGTTTTTTCTCCATTTGAAAAATATTTAGTATATTTTTAAAAAATAATTAAACAATACCTTTTCTTCAAAATGCAAAAACAACACTTTCTGCCCTGTAGCGGGTAAATATTAAGTTAAAAATATGCCTCTGTTGCTGGGATATAGTACATTTTCTGGGCATTCCGAAAACATGCTGAACTGAAAATTGACGATTTTGATTTATGACGTTCTTGAAAGGAGTGAGCGATATTACATTACGCCTGAAGGTTATAACTGAAAAATTGCCGTTTGTCTTCTGTTTAATCTTTGCAACTTTTTCGATACCTGACGACTATAAGAATGAGGGATTTATTGATATTCATCGTGAAAAAATAATTCTGATTAATGAATTTCCATTTCTTATTTTGAAATCAGTATTTTGATAATATTGCGATAATGGTATGCGGAATTGATTACCATCAGTTAGATATTAGGTACCTTTAAATGTTGTAGGTATCAACCAAATTTTGGATGCCTATCTACTGTTAATTACTTATCTGGTACATCTAGATCTGTATGAGTAAAGCTAGGTGTGTATGGTGCCGATCGCTAAAAGGCAGTGGCGGCGCGCAACTGAAAATCAGTCAGACAACACAAAACGTCATCGACAAGAAAAAAAATTGACCTACCTCCAAAAAATGCGCAAAAAGTCTTGCGATAAAATTACCAGCAGCTACTTAAACAAACGTGACACGCGGCTTGTAAAAAGGAAACGATTGGGTTCTAAATTAAAATGATCGTATCATATTATTTATTACAAAAAACATTTACTATAATTTAAACGTAATCGGTTTTATGGACGGTTTACGAACGCATATGGCGCAGAATCCGTTGTCTTTTGTCGTTTCCCGTCAACCATGTATTTTGCGGCGATCCGTTCATCTACGGTTTTTGGTCGCACACCAAAGTGGCGACAATCGGTCAATCATAATATGTCAGCCGTTGCATATTTTCTATTTACTTGTTTACAATTCATCATGGCGGACGTGGTCAAGCAACCGTTTTGTAATGTCCCTAGGTTGACAATCCTCAGTATATCCATGGTCGGCAGGTTGCTGTTTTTTCTTCTTCTTTTTATAGATCCTCAGGATCTGTCTGTGCCGCTGTCTGTCGCTCTTGAGATGCGGACTGCCAGCTATCTCTCCACCTTTTTGGAGGTCTGCCTGGGGGTCTACGTTCTTCAGGGTTTCTTTGAAGGGCGATACGTGGAAGTCTGTTTTCTGAAATGCTGTTAACGTGCTCATTCCAGTATCGCCTTCGTTGTCGTCCCCACCTCACGATATCTTCCGTCTTACATATGCTCCGGCGGATATCAGTGTTTCTTACGCGGTCTCGCAAAGTGTTTCTGGTTATAGATCGGAGAGTATTCGACTCAGAGATTCGAGAAGTCGAGATTTTATCTCTATATTTCTATATATTTTTAGTTCTAGAAGTATCTGCTCTTGCCTCAATTTCATAAGTGGCTATTGGTCGAACACATCGCTCACTCCTTTCAAGAACGTCATAAAACAAAAAAAAACTTGATTTTTCAGGAGAAGGTTTTTAAAGTTTTAAAATTATAATACAATGCATCAAAAATAAATATCAAGCGACTTATTGAACTTTTTACTGTGCAAAAAATCTTTTAAGGTAAAACCTAAAGGTTTTTTCTCCATTTGAAAAATATTTTGTATATTTAAAAAAATAATAATTAAACAACACTTTTTCTTCAAAATGCAAAAACAACTCTTTCTGCCCTGTAGCGGGTAAATATTAAGTTAAAAATATGCCTCTTTTGCTGGGATATAGTATATTTTCTGGGCATTCCGAAAACATGCACAACTGAAAATTGTCTATTTTTGATAAATGACGTTCTTGAAAGGAGTGAGCGACATGTTTTGTATATATGCACCAGGTTGAAAATTTCGAAAATACCGTCTTGTCAGCCATTTGCATTTGTTAAGTCATTCGTGTGTATGTGTGTACCGGGCATAAGACTTTGAGAATCGCCGCACCTGTGTCCGTCCGCCTGCTAACGCCCTACTCCGTCACTGAGCGATGGTGATGATGTCACACACTCGAATCGCCGCTCACTGCCGGCTTCAGTAACGTAAACAAACACAAATACTAGCGCACTAATTGCATGAAATTGATATTGCCACAAAAACAACGTATTTTCTGATATCTGTATACGATATGATGTCTCGAAATTGCGACTAATGAGAGCTTTTGTATATATCAGATCATAATGCAAAAAATTATTGGACTTCTATCGGTAAATCATCGCAAACGCTTGTTAGGTAAAAATGGTTTTGATTTAGAAAAATCTTTTCGAAAAAAATATTTAAATAAATCTTTGTTTAGATAATCACTAAATAATCAATTAATCTTTGTTTTGCGGACGACCGAAAAAGACTTGGCACGATCAGATCAATCAGAACCTAAAATCTGGCGGTGTCAAAAGTCTGCGTAATCGGAGGGCATGTATGACTAGATGTATGGATGTGAAGGAGGCGAGGAGTGTATGTCAGGACAGAAGAGTGTGGCGTTCCATCCTCTCTGCCTACCCCTGCGGGGAAACGGCGTGATGGTAGTAGTAGTAGTAGAAGATAATCTAGAAAAAATAGAAATAAGTAAAGCAATTAATGATGACTTTATGTTTGATTTAAATCTGTGTTTGATTTTAAAATCAAACACAGATTTTTTGAGTCTACTAAGTTGTATTTTTTTAAAAAAACACATAAAAATTAATATTATGACAATCCTTATTATCCGCAGCTATACAATTTTGTGTTCCTAGAATTTTGTGCTCCTACATAAGGACCGTCAGTCCATTTAATCTTCACATTCGTTTGAAAACGCCATAACTAGGCGAAATAACTGTCACAATACTAATTTTTATTTGTTTTTTTTTTAAATAAAATACAACTATGTAGACTGAAAAAAACTGTGTTTGATTTAAAAATTAATACATGAATTAAAATGGAGTTCTCAAATTGAACGCCAAATCAATAAATAATAAAGTCTTACTCATAAAAAATAACCAAATAAATTTAAATTCAAGTCCACCCCTAAAAATATTCCCATTGTGATTCATTCATTTGTCTCTCTTTAAAAATTTAATTTTTGTATAATTATCAGACCTTAATAATTTTATTTTAATGACCTGATGATTGAATTATTATTCCGTAACCGGTAGTCACGAATTTGTGTTTATTAAAGTGGTATTACACAGAGTGAACGATGAATGATAAGTAGAATGTTATATTACCATACAACAAAGTTAACAATGCTTTTAATGTACAAAATAATATCCTCGTACACTATAATGGGTACCTCCTAAGTGTATGATTTTTTTCTAGGTCGTTTTTGTATATTAACTTTGAGTTGATTTACTAAAACATAAGATAAGTTGCTAGGAAAGGGTAGATGCGTTAACATTTGCAACACGAAGGAAAATATTTTTTGAAAACATCCTCCCCATAGGCAATTCAGTATACACAGTCAGGAAGAACGAATAGTATGTTTCCCGTAATTATCCGGTTCATATAATTTTATGCCCTCCGATATGTCAAGGTTATAAGCTAACCCTGACAGAAGCTTGAAGGCCACCATCGCGAGCAAGGCAATGCTCCTTCTGGGCCTCAAATATCTAATTTTTCAATTCAATTCTATATATTAAATAATTTACATATAAGTACATGACAAACTTATTTTTAAGGCGTTTATATTAATAACACAAATTAAAAAGTAAATAAAAAGACTCTTGTTAGAATTGTTGAAGAATCCCGCTTCGGAATACATCCTCAGAGACATGGAGCAGTTAAATATCCGTCGTGATGTTGCTCAGCATACCAGTAGCTCTTCCTACAGGCATAACCATCGGCAGGTTGGTCCTGTGTATAGGAATGTGAAACAATCTATGCCGACGCTGTCATAGGTAACTATCGGGAACATACAGACCAATGCTCCGGATAATTTCAGGATTATCGATCATACCGCGCAACAATCGATACAAAAGGGTAATCGAATACATATTCCTTCTAGTCTTTAAACTACTGTTACCAAGCATACCCAAAAGAAACTCAGTCGGGTAGAGCCAAGGTTAATATCCATACTATCTCATGATATCGAGTAGGTATGCCTAAAATAAACAATGTGGGGTACCTAAGTATATAAAATAAAACAACTGCTGTATATTTTTTCTACTTCTACTTTTGTGACCGGGTTTTTATCGTTCCCGACATCATCAGACTTCTATGTTATATACGCAACAAGGCAGGGGTTGAAAACCCATGATTTTATATATTTTTTCTGACAAAATGTATTATATAATAAATTAAAAGTAGTGTATTTTAATTAAAACAACATATAGGTTAAAGTTAGGGTTTTAAGTAGGATTTTATATACATTTTATTATACAAATGGATTTTTGTAGGTAAATTGAAATAATATGTAGGTGAATCTGGAACCTTTGCTTGACAACTTCTAACTTCGGGGAAATCCTGTATTCTCTGAAATATAAAATTTATTTCTTATCGACATGACATTTAAGTATCTATTGTTTGTTTTACAACGAGTATAGTGTATAGTTTTCAGTGGAACACTCGTCTAGTAGATTTCCGCGATTACTATCCGAGATATGTTGGGTGCAGTATTAGGGCTTATTCGGTATTTGGTGGCTTAACCTTCTGTTCTGTTTTTTGCCTTTTTACTGGAACTTTCATCATCATCTTGCAATAATTATCCACTGCTGGATATAGGCCCCTTCCCCTTCTTTCCATTTCCTCCGGTTGCTTGCTGGTTGCAGCCAGTTTTTACCTCCCACAGCGACTATGTCGTCGGACCACCTCTTTTGGGGTCTTCCGACACCTCTTTTGTTCTCTCAAGGTCTCCATCGTAAAATCCTTGGGGTCCATCTTGTGGGCTCCTGTCTTGCAATATGTCCTGCCCATTGCCATTTGAGTTTTGCCACGCGATCCATGATTTACTTTGGGAAAATTCTAGTAAAATTGGCTTAACCTTACTCTACATCAATTTCGTGTGAATTATGATTGACAATTTGAATGCTGGCTGTGATAATGAATGATGCACCTGTAAATAACACTCTCGCAAGTACGCAGCATTGTCTGCAACGGGTTGAAAGTGACTTTGACACTCCGATCTTTCGTTAACATGACTCTTAATTAGTTAAAAGCATCAAGCTTAATTAATTAGTCACTTTTATGTAGTTAAAACTCTACAGCGAAGTAAACGACTGCTAAAAGTATCTCCATTATATAAAATTGTTATTTCACCCTTGTTTGACGGCACTCCCATAGTCTTTATTTTGAAAGTATTATAATATACCGCGCGGGTCAAATTTAGTTTCAAATGCCGACGAGAAACTTTAGTGACGTACCAAAATAAACCTTTCCCATTCATTATGATTTACTAACGCCATTCTGACACAAATTTTATTCATAAATATTAGAAAATTAATCACAAATTTGTCATATAAAATGAAAGACGATCATTTGCTGTGTCTTAAAAATAGTGTTTCAAAAATCGTGTCACGTTTCGTTATTTAGGTACAATGAAGCGTTCTTTCTGTTAGATATTTAGTAAAGTTTTCTTTGGTAACATTTTCAAAATACAGAATAAGTGTTATTTTTTAAGTTTATAGAATGAAGAAAAAAACTGCAATTTAAAAATGTTGCCAATCAGCGACTGCTCGTATTCATCTTATTTTTTATGACATATCACAAATTCTTGCTAAATTTACTCCTTAAGCCTCTTTTAATTACATAACTTGAATTTAAATTTATATATATGTACCTACCATGTCACCCACTCCTTTCAAGAACGTCATAAATCAAAAATCGTCAATTTTCAGCTGTGCATGTTTTCGGAATGCCGGAATATGTATAAGAAGCTTAGATTACAACATTTTGAGTGTGTCCAAATACTTGCTCACAAATCTGGATTATCTCCAATTATAGGAGTATTTTTCATATTATTTTTTGACATCTCATCAAAGATGAAGAAGAATATGGAAGTCTGGGCATTTTTATATGTCAATAAAAAGCTTATTTTCATCTCACCAATAGATGTCTCTAGTGATTCAAGAACACTGTTTCAAAATGGGTTCATATGTATATATATATATATATAGAACTTCCAAGAATTTGAGTAGTGTGGTTGTCAATAACGGGTAGAATTGGTGAATGTTACACGTGTGTAAAGTGATCACTTAAACCAGCATATGACGGTCGTCAGTCCCGTAAATGCCCAGACTTCCATATTCTTCTTCATCTTTGATGAGATGTCAAAAAATATATATGAAGCTTAGATTGTTTGCAAAGACAGATTAGTGTGGAGTTCTATTATCTCTGCCTACCTCTGCAGAGAAGCAGCGTGATTAGTTAGTTAAAATTTAGTTGGGATCGTTGTATTTGGAACTGTAGGGCTGTTAGCAAGCGACAGTCGATACGGTATACAGCAGCGCTAACCGCACACCCTCGCGCGAATGCCAGCTAATAGACAATGAATGTGTTACACGTGACTATTTATACGACGACCGTAAAGTACTCGCTGGGGCCTATTCCGAATCAAGACCGTTCGTATTCTCGAGGTATTATGCCCGTGTATAAGTCTCGATCCTTGTCAATCTAGACCAGAGGTCTGCAGGAGCGGCTCTTTGCCTAGGCGTTTGCGGTTCTTCGCCCTATATCTGCAAAAACAGTGCAATACAGAATTTCCAAAATGTCTTCGAATGTAACAGAGCAGCGAGTCGAAGTTATTAATCTAGTTTCCGCAATATCAATTGCAACTGATTATTCCTGCGCTTCAGGGACCAGTCCAGGGTAATATTGAATAAATGTTAGAGTGTGAAATCGCATATATTTATTTTCACCCCCCTCTCCTCGGGAATCGAACCCGGGACCTCCAGCATGGTATCACAACACGTAAACCATTACACCACGGAGGCGACAAAGTACATTTCGCTCACTCCTTTCAACAACGGCATATATCAAAAATCGTAAATTTTCAGTTGTGCATGTTTTCGGAATGCCCAGAAAATGTACTATATCCCAGAAAAAGCGGCATACTTTTAACTTTATATTTACCCGCTCAGGGTAGAAAGTGTTGTTTTTGCATTCTGAAGAAAATGTATTGTTTAATTTTTTTTTTAAATATACAAAATATTTTTCAAATGGAGAAAAAACTTTCAGGTTTTACCTAAAAAGATCTGTTGTACAGTAAAAAGTTAAATAAGTGGCTTGATATTTATTTTTAATAAATTTTATTATATTCTTAAACTTTAAAAACCTTCTCCTAAAAATCAAGTTTTTTGATATATGACATTATTGAAAGGAGTGAGCGGTTTGTAGATATTCAAAAAATTTAGCACTCTTAATCGCTCCTCATGCTTATTTGTAATCATTCTAGTTTAAAATAACCCTTTAAAAGTTATTTTTTCATGTTATTTAATTTATTTCTAGTATGGTCATAAGTTGTCACATTACATCACATTCTCAATACAAATTATAACAATAGCACAATATATTTGACCGTCAAAGTTTAAGTGTTTAGTATTCGGTCGCTGATTCGTTTAAGAGCAGGAAATCCTCCAGGTTCCCCCCATAAATAAAATTAATTGGTTTCACCCCTCTACTTTATAAAATCGTCCGTAGATGGCCGTGGTTTTTTCGTCACAGCTGATTTTAAATGGGCAAATAGGCAACATTGGGCAAGAAATACTATAAACCAACGAAATAGCAACTACTGGCCATACATAATGGACGGAACGTGAAAAGTTTTCTTATTTGCATGATTGGTATGTAAATTGTCTTTGAATTGTCAATTGCAGATCGGCCATAGTGAAATCACCATGTTTTATTATAATATTCTGTTAACATCATTTTAAGTATGTCCAATTGTAAAGGTGTCAAACTCACATTACTAATAAAACTAACCCCACTAACAGGAATACTAACACTTGAAAGTCAAATGTAAAAAGTGGAAATAAAAAATAACTCGACACTGGCTATTACACCCAAGATGGGTGAAAAGCCATTAAAAAGAAGAAGAAGAAGGAGAGTACTTGTTCAAAAATATGGATTATCTTTAATTATAGGAGTTATTTATCTTTTTTTTGACATCTCAACATAGATGAAGAAGACTATGGAATAATTGGAGATAATCGAGATTTGTGAACCAGTATTTGGACACACTCGAAGTGTTGCTAGTAAATTATCTGGTCAAATTATAATATATTTTTTGGCGTTTCTCATGTATTTGATTATAATCCAGGATTCGGATCTCACACACAAATATAAAAGTTTCTGCTCAGTAAAAAAGCTTCTTCGTCTCACCAATAGATGTCACTAGTGAAAATTCTAGTGATTCTTGTACAACGTTTCAAAATTGGGTCATGTGTATAACTTCTAAGAATTTGATTAGTGTGGTTGTCAATCATAGGTAGAAAAGGTGAATGTTACACGGGTGTAAAGTGATACACTTAAACCAGCCTATGACGGTCGTAATGCCCAGACTTCCATATTCTTCTTCATCTTTGTTGAAATGTCCAAAAATAATAACAAGTATCTTTTACTGAAATAATCTTTCAGGCTCTCTCCCCTGAAAAAATGACTGAAAACATAATATTTTCACAAAAATTTAATGTACCATAGAACGGGGCTACTTGAACTTTGATGTGTTACTTGAGTCCAGTGCAAAAAATATTTAAACCTGTATTTGGTCTACAATAATGAACGTATCGACATGATTCGTTGTTTCCCTTACAGGTGACACTTATTGTCACGATACTTCGATCAATACCACGATCTAAATAGTTTTTTTGTACTGGGCTCAAGTAACACATCAATGCTCAAGTAGCCCCGTTCTACGGTACCTACCATTAAAAATTAAATGTACTCTTAACAATTAAAACATTTTTAATACCTGCCAAATAAATTTGCCAGTTTTTTATTTTAGCCTAGTGAGGGTATGATACGAGGTAGGCGATGCACTTGATCGTTTGATTCGTAAGTAGGTACTTTTCATATAAACGCAAAGCCTCGAGAATTGTACCGAGTACCTACTTGAATGTGGCGCAGTTTGAATCATTGAATTTCATTACCAGCAGTCAAATGGAAGTAACGTCAGTACAGTAGGTGCGCACATTGTCCATTGTTCCGAACGAGTTATGTGTTCTACAATTATATTCCTTCAAACTATGTATGTGTTATACAATGAGAGGTCAAACTAGCTGCAAACTATTATGTTGCAAAATGTTACATCATTATTTCAGACGCGATTTTAAAGGAAATTTCTATGCCTTTTTGTATTTGGTTTGCACTACTAATTTTATAAACTCTACTGATTTTATAAACTCTGCTAATTTTATAAACTCTACCAATTTTATAAACTCTACTAATTTTATAAACTCTACTAATTTTATAAACTTTACTGATTTTTCACTCTTATATTTATTCAATATTACCCTGGACTTGCACCTGAAACGGAGGGCTGATCACCTTTCCTTCACGTGTTAACGATCAAGATAACATTGCGTTTATATGATGCAGTGCCCTATGCACCATCGGGTGCGGATAAGGGTTCGAAGAAGAATAATAATTTTATATTAAGTATCTCAATGTAGTAATAATAGATGTCTCAACAAAGTATATTTTTATACAGCGCTCGTGGCCTATTATTGGCCGGCTTGAGTGATTCACAATAATGGGTAACAATGTGATTGTCAATAATAGGTAGAATTGGTGAACGTTACACGTGTGTAAAGTGATCACTGAAACCAGCCTATGACGGTCGTCAGCCCCGTAAATTCCCAGACTTCCATATTCTTCTTCATCTTTGATGAGACGTCAAAAAATAATAAGCATGTGTTAGTTGCACAAGTTACTTTTAATGTGTTCGAGTTCCTCTAGGTGAAATATATAATAAAAATATATTGGCCCATAGTTCCGCGAGTTATTTGCGATAGTATTATTTTTACTAGCCACGAATACATCGATGATGCCAGATTCTAGTACTGTTCCAGATACTGTTCGTTAACAAGCACTTAACATAATCTCGTCAAATATCCGTGAGTGATATTAGCTAACTGCCGACACGGTATTTGTTGTTTATATCCAGCGTGGAAAAGTGCGATCAATCATCGGGCACTATCATTGGCATTTTATTGTAAATATCGTGTAAAGTAGATTCCCGCTATTCGTTTGCTTCGCAATGGATCTTTGTCAGACGGGAGGAATATCTAATTTAACATACTCAACCTATAAAGGATTGTATTAGACTCGTTTTGTGTTTATAACAGCCGATATAATTAATATTTTCATTCATCATTTTCTTTTGGAAAATTCGCCTTCGAAAAAACGTTATATTCGTAAGTTGGCAATGAATGACGTCACAGAAACGATGTCTATGGTCCACCCTCCCACGCCCCCTCATATTTGTCTAACACAAATGGTAATGTAGTGGTAAACAAACAATCCACACTACTACTATTACAGCTCTATAAACAATAGACAATAAACCATATGACGTCATTAAACGTTCGATGACGGAAATTTGATGACGTATACGAACGTATTATTTTCGTTTTATTCAAATATCTAAAGTTTAAACCTTCATATTTCCCTTAGTTCTCTACAGATTTCAATAAGAATATCTAAATGTCTTAATCCTGAAAATAATGAGTGTAGAAAATGAGTGTAAGAGTGAGTGTATGAGTAATAATTATGATATTGCACTATACCTTGTTTCTCCTTTCTCCCTTCTGTCTCGTCTTCGCGGAATATGGCGTGATGTTCAGATGAAGTTTAGCTAAAAGCGAGCACTCCTAGAAGGAATAACAAAGGAGTTTGTAGACACGACAGGAAGGCATAATGCTATTACGTTACGTTGGTGCAATAAACACACGCCTCGCCCCAGCAGCTCTGCTTGCATTAATATGAGTTTCCTTCGCTTGTCTTACATACATTTTGACTTGATCATATTTTGCTTTTCTTGTGTTAGCATGCTCGCCTACCGTTCTGGAGGTCCCGGGTTCGATTCCCAGGGGGGTTTAATAAATAAAAGTGATTTTTTCACTCTAATATTTATTCAATATTACACTGGACTGGTACCTGAAGTGGAGGGCTGATCACCTTTCCTTCATGTGTAATCGATCGAGATAACACTGCGTTTATATGAAGCAGTGCCCTATGCACCATTGGGGTGCGGTAAGGGATTATTTATTGTGTTAGCACGTTCTACCAATGTGTATTAAATTAATTAAAATCAGCATTGCAAAATTTTACCTTGGGAAGTAAAAAAATCGTAAAAGAAATTGTATATACAGTAAACCTCCCTATAACATTGAGGAAGGTACCGCGTTATCGGAGGGAACATAATAGGGAGTAAATGCTTTTGATTTTCTTGAATGTTTTTCGCAGATACTTTGTGGCACATTATATAAACTTTATAAAATAATACAAATTTGTTTTTAACCATTTTTTCACTGGTACATTTTTCTCCAACTCCCATCAGGGTTTAACGTGTACATGTTAAACCCTGATGATGACAAAGTTCTTGACGAGGGACGGTTGGAGAAATACCAATAAAAAAGTGGTTAAAAGCAAAGTTGTTTTATTTTATAAAGTTAATAAAAGGTTTTTTAAATTGTATTTCAATTCAATAATAACTCGTTTCAGTCAATTCCTCTGGTTAAAATGTTAAAATATAATTTAAATATTAACCGCCTGTAACGTTCTCTCCGATAAGGCGGTACATATCTCAACGTTATACGGGGGTTTACTGTACTTATAATCTATCCACCTTCAGAGCCGACGTGTCCGATTGGGTGAAATTGCTTGTATATTATACTGTAATGATACGTAGAGCGACCCTCCGCGATTCTCCTCACATACATTAAACTTTGTGCCTTGTATTGTTGCGAGGCGTACGAACTGGACCAGTGGTCGGCAAACTTACTAGCCAAAAAGGCAAATATGTAAAATAGCTATAATAAATAATAAATTACCAAAAAAAAATCGTTTTAATGACAAAGATTTTTAAAAAATTCGAGAGCCAAATCTGTTGCCAATTCTATTGTAGTAGACATTTTTTATTTTATTTTATTGGAAGGAAGAACAACAGTTACAATATATGATACATACAGAATACAAAAAGTAAAATCATGAGTACCAATTATAGTTCTTCACAACTATACATAAGAGAGGTCTATATAAAGGAAATAATTTTATAATTTTAAACCTTTATTAAATTACGGGTACTCCCAACAAAACTTGATTTTATTCAATGATAAAAAAATCTTTTGAATGTTAACGTATCCATATTAATGGATAGATTTTACCACAAAGTGACTGCCGAATCTAATAATGTAACTATCCATAAGAACACTACTTATTACGAATAATGTCCTTGCAACTGTTTTGAAAGTTTAATCAAGTTAGGTTTGTATGAGTATAGTTATTTTTTAGCACGATTCCAGGTTCTCTTCAATAACATAAATAATATAATAAAACCCTTATCCGCATCCCAATGGTGCATAGGGCACTGCTTCATATAATATAAACGCAGTGTTATCTTGATCGTTTACACATGAAGGAAAGGTGATCAGCCCTCCGCTTCAGGTACCAGTCCAGGGTAATATTGAATAAATATTACATGGAAAATCACTTATATTTATTTGACCCCCCCCTGGGAATTGAACCCGAGACCTCTAGAACGGTAGCCGAGCGTGCTGACCATTATACTACGGAGGCGGACCATAACAACACATCCAAAATACGAATGTACCAACACAATAATATGTATGTATTATAATATGTATGTAAAATCTAGAAATTTAATTTGTCTTATACTTTAGTAATGATTCACTATTTACTGTGTTTATTATTATTACCCCAACTACGTTTAATCATATAAATAAACCATCTTAACCATATAAGTTATAGTGTATATTTTAAGTATGTAATATATTTTGTTCAAATTAGCTACGGCCACGTATTCTTCGCATGAAGACGTGGAGTCGAAGAATCTTCCCGTGGACATTTGTGCCGGAGCCGCACTCGAAAGGTCAAAGAGCCGTATGCGGCTCCGGAGCCGCACTTGAAAGGTCAAAGAGCCGTATGCGGCTCCGGAGCCGCACTTGAAAGGTCAAAGAGCTGGATGCGGCTCCGGAGCCGCACTTTGCCGACCCCTGAACTAGACCCATTAGAAATGGAGTGAGTTTTTCGTTTTCTCTCTTCCTGCGGGGAAACCGGAGTTTGGGCGTCTCGCTCTGAATCCCGTCCACGATGTGCAGCGCGTGAGACTAGAACCCGCATACATTTCGGAATGTGAAAATTTTCTCGAGAGTCGCGGAGATAACTTATGCATATGATTGATTTCCCTTTCGGGAGCGTGGTCCATGTCGCTGGATCTTTTCTATTGTGAGTATCTTCGACTTAATTCGTAAAGAGTTAAACTCCATCTGGGCTTACCGTATAGGAAATGGTTCAAACATTATAATTATTATTATTATTATTTAAAAAAAATATATATATATACGGTACTATTGTACCATTTACATAAATAAGAATAAAAGAACACATCAATTCATCAAGCTGTTTTAAACTACTTAAAAAACTAACTAACTAACTAACCATTACGCCGCTTCCCCGCAGGGGTAGGCAGAGAGAATAGAGCGCCACACCGCTCTGTCCTTGGAAACATTCTTCGCCTCTTCCACGTTCATGCATCTCCTCATACATACCCGCCGATTGTTACGACTCCTAACCTGACCACTTTCAAGTATTTGGCATACCTGATCGTGCCATGTTTTCCTCGGTCTTCCTCTGCTTCTTTTCCCACTAACATTCGCCTCATAAATTTGTTTTACCGTTCTTTCCTCACTCATTCGTTCTACATGTCCAAACCATCTCAACACACCTTTCTTAATTCTATCGATAATGCTTATCTCAGCTTTGCATTCCTTCCTTATTTCAATAGTGGCACATCTATCGAATAGTCGCACATCTATCATACATCGTTTTGTCACACATTCTTCTCCGTTGTGCACTGCCAGTTTAGCTTCCGCTGATAGGTTTTTATTTGCTATAACTGATTTCAGTGCACCATTCACTTTGTTCCCAGCACTACTTACATGTTATAAATGTTATATAAAGAATAAAAATAAAAATAAAATAAAATATATGCTATAAAAATAAAATATTATATTGAAAGTAAACAATTACGTAAATAAACTATCTTTTCAATCAAAACGTGACATTCTATGGGCCAGGAATAGATTTGCTATTGCCAATTTACATTTATGAAGCGATATATTGTAGAAATCTATATCTGTGGCATATTCGGTACTAGTATTTTGGAATCTTAGTATAGGAGTATTAAAGTGAGCTACCGTCCGCTATTATGTGTAATTTATGAAATATATGAATTTCGAAAGAATATTGACATCTCAATTTACATGAAGAAGAATATAAAGATTTGTTTATTTACCATTTTTTAAGCGTATAAAAAGGTATGTAAAACAATTCGGGAAGATTCTTACATACATTTCTCTTGCTCAGCTCAGCCATACATGGTGCCGAGAACTCGCATGTGAATGAAGGCGTCAATCAAAGGAAAAATACAACTTCCGAAATTGGGTAGAGTGGTGAATGTTACACGCGTATAAAGTGACTTCACTTGAACCAGCCTGTAACATATTGCAAGCCTTGTAAATACCCAGACTTCCATATGACAAATACAGACCTTGTCTTTATTGTAATGACTTCATCAAAATGTAAAAAAGTATGTAAATAAAAACATTGAAAAATGTGATTGCATAAAAAAGAATTTTTGGATCTCTAATATGTATTGTATTATAACATTTTGAGTGTGGCAAAATGCTTGTTCACAAATCTGGATTGTCTGCATCTACGTTGAGATGTCAAACAATATTGTATTAAATATGAAATTGTTGTTTTTTTAATCCGTCTCTTCATGGCGATTTTATATGTTTAGATTACCCTAATTATTTGATGTGTTGCGGAAGTAAGTTGAACAACTTTGATCCATAGAATCCTATCCCTTTCAGTCCAACTACAGTTGATGGTCAGCTGCTAATTGTTTTCACTCTCTCTTGTAAGTTTAGCCCAGATGGAGTTAGACCAGTGGCGTGCACAGATAATTAATTAGGGTAGGGAGTAGAGGTAGGTAGGAAGGAATGCTGGTACTACTTACTAGGGTAGGCGGTACAGGTATAAGGTACTACTTTATTTTATTTTTAGATTTGAAATGCATTTATTATTTCTTCTTCTTCTTCTAACCCTTATCCGCACCCCGATGGTGCATAGGACACTGCATCGTATAGAAGCAGTGTTATCTTGATCGTTAAATACACGAAGGAAAGGTGATCAGTCTTCCGCCTCAGGTACCAGTCCAGGGTCATATTAAATAAATTTAGGCTGAAAAATCACTAATATTTATTTTGACCCTCTTGGGAATCAAACCCGGGACCTCCAGCATGGTAGCCTAGCGCGCTAACCACTACACTATAGAGGCGGGCAAAATTATTTACTTTGCTTTTTATGTACAAGGTTTATAGATCATATAGTGGATTTTTGATTCTTCTAAGTAAATGAATATTTTTTATTTAAATCTGTGTTGGGAATAGTAGGGATAATCTAGTGTGGGCCAATCAGGAACTTCTCAGCATTTAATCATTGCTGTGAGGAAACCATGTAAAGCTCTTCAAGAGGAAGAGAAGGTGTTGACTATCATCAGCAGACCTTCCGTTCCACTAGAAAACTAGGACACAAAATTCCGATCCCTCTTCTGCTAGGTATTACTTAGTAAGGTAGGGTAGGTGCTGGTTGCGTTTTCTGCCTATATGGATTGCACGCCCCTGAGTTAGACAATATAGGGCTAAGCCGACGATATGTAACTCTGCTAACTAGTGTACCACCGCAAACTGCCCATCGCAGCTCATTAAATTCTCTTGGTCATTGCACAGTTTGCGAAAACACGTGGAATGAGAGTAAACATCGTTATTTCGCATGATACTTCACGCTATATTCATTCCCGCGCAAATGCTAATAATATTGGAAAATATTCGACTAACTTATTTGTTGCCAGTCGTCAAATATACAAAATGTACACAATTCCAATCGTAGTTTATATGTAAAAAAATATTTTCGTAAAAAAATCTCAGCTCGAAGAAGTGAAGTTATCGAAATATGGTATTATCTAAACTCTGTGCTTGGTATTCTAGTACGGATGGAATTACAGATAAATATCTTAAAAATTAAGAAATTAGGTCTTCTTTTAACCCTTATCCGCTCCCAATGGTTCATAGGGCACTGCATCGTATTGACGCAGTGTTGTATTGATCGTTACTTACACGAAGGAAATGTGAATCGGGATTCTTCTACATATTTAACAAGAGTCTTGTTGTTTACTTCTTAATTTGCGTTTTTAATATATATATGCCTTAACTTATAGTTTGTAATGAATATAATAATTATTGAATGAATTCAATGCAATTCAAGCTGCCAGTATATTCCTGCGAGTATATTCACTGTGAAGAATCTACTTAGACTGTGCTAGAACACTCGAGGGGTGAAAAGAAATGGAAAAAATACATGTTCCAAATAAATGTTGATCGATTCTGTGGAATAGTCACACAAGTACGTATGTCGTAACGTCGCTCGTTGGTCGTTATGATCTCAGATATATTTTTATGATCCCTCCGATAGCGTAATGATGTGTTATTGATATCAGATGATTCAGTAATTCCTTCATATTTGATGTCACATAAAATCACGCCATATTAACACTTTCGCCACCAGAATGTTTCAAGTCTACAGATTTTTTTTTTATCGCGGTTGAGGGTTTTTCTTCTTCCTGGCTCTATCCTTACTTATTTTTTGACATCTCATCAAAGATGAAGAAGAATATGGAAGTCTGGGCATTTACGGGGCTGACGACCGTCATCGGCTGGTTTAAGTGGTTTAAACCAGCCGATGACGGTCGTCAGCCCCGTAAATGCCCAGACTTCTATATTCTTCTTCATCTTTGATGAGATGTCAAAAAATAATATGAAAATAATTCCTGTAATTGGAGATAATCCAGATTTTGTGAACAAGTATTTGGACACACTCAAAATGTTGTAAATAAACTATCCTTACTTATTGTTTTTGTAGACTTTTGGGGTCACCTCTCTTCGTCCTTAGGTTGTAGGTCCTTTTATCTCGGGTAACATCACCTAGACCATGCCTTTGAATCATATTTTTTCCTGTAGTATCCAAGAGTTCTTTAGTCTTCCTATAGACGTTAATCGAGGAAGATTCACGGCGATTGCTTGGTTGACAATATGATCGGGTTCTCTGCGCCCTATGTGCCCAAAGCATATCAATTGGCTTTCATCTACCTTACTTTTGATGACTGTTACACCCAGGCTTCCGCGAATGCAAACTTTTTATTTTTATTATGTTGAGAGTTCTCTTTGAATATATTTCAAATTTTTAATAGAAAAAAAATGGTTTTCGGATAACGTTTATTATACGTTTATTTGAAAATTTTATGTACCGAAACTGTGAATAAGAACCAAGTATTTCTGTGGTAATTCGCCATATAACCATACATAAATAAATATTCGTTTTATACAAAAAGATATCTTTCTCACGATGTTCTCCCTAAAAACAGTCGATACGATGATAGTGAAATTTATATTACTTTTGCTTAATTTTCATTTAAACAGAACGGGGCGAGAATTCGGTCACCAAGCCCACTGAGAACCGACGAGTTATAATTTGTTTAGAAGAAAATATTATTTGACAGTTTTCAGTAATTTGCTTTCTGAAAATGGGTGTGTTACGAGCGGTAAGAAATTAACACTTTAAACTCACGCGATAAATACCGGCCCTATAAATGAGAGATTTACTTACAAAAACAGCTTACTTTAAAGAAGATACATGAATGCCATGAAATTATTTTATTTTTAATTAATGTTTTACTTAGTAAATACCACTATTTCTTAAAATCTACTGCGACACGTGTTTCGATGCATTCTGCATCATTTTCAAACACCGTATACGGTGTTTAAGAAATAGTGGTATTTACTTAGTAAAACATTAATTAAAAATAGATAGATTTTACCACAAAGTGACTGCCGAATCAATTAATGAAATTAGTTTATCTTAAAAACACCCAATAACCAACTATAGGGTGTTAATGGGCCCCTTCTGTATTGGGTAAGGATTATTTAGAAAAAGCGAAAAATCATTGAAAATGACACCCTGTTATGTATGTCTCTCGTCTTCGTTCTGTCATTGTGCCATAAATTTTCGCAATTTTAGCGCATAGCACCTTTGGAGTTTATCCACATATCTACTTTTTGTCGTTGGTTCTTTGTTAAACCCAACATCAGAAAAAAAGCAGTGATATCCATCTAAAATCAGCATGTCTTCTATGTATTTCTTTGCCACTACAGTGTAATCAATTCGTCAATTTCGAAGGCAGATATCTCCAAATGTCGTATTATTGAATTAAATTGAAGCACAACAAAATTCTGCAATAGAAAACCAGTGAATTTGTAAAATCTAAAAAAAAATTATAACTCTTTTTGATGTTTCAAATAAAAGTGAGTAAACCGTCCTTACAAAAAAATTTATTATATACCATATATATTTTCTCGTCCTGTGCTATTCATGACTATGAAAAATTAACTAAACACATAGTTAAAAGCTCCATTAAATGGGTACGTTAAATCATTGTTACAGCAATTTAGAGTAATCTGAACAGGAATTATATATTTAGAAGAGCAATTGATGATTTTCCACTTTAAAGGTCTGTAACCTATAAACATAGACAAGAGAAAGGTTTTTTTTATAGTTGAGAAGCGAGATGTGAATGATGCATTTGCCTCTATTGGATAGATGCAGTGTTAACTTAATCGTCAAATACACGAAGGCAATGTGATTAGTCCCGAGCTTCTAGAACCAATCCAAGGTAGTGTTTTAAAAAAAAAAACACCGTAACAGAATCTTATTCACGGTAGCAAACCGCACTAACCACTACACTATGGAGGTGACAATGATTATTACCGATTGTTTATTAGTATTACATCAAACATTAACCAGTGTTACATCAAAATTTCACTTTTATATGACCTCGATAGTCCGTGGCTCGTATTACGAAACTAGTTTTGGCCACTCGCATTTCCTGAGGCTTATACAACAAAACAACCAATTGGAACACCAGTCTAGGACTAATAAAACTTGCATTTTTACAAGTATGTGTGCTAAGTTCCAAGCTGCTCCTATAAATTCATAGTGACTACGTTGGAGCGCCATATGAAGCGTGGCTTGGTAATATGACAGCTACTGAGGTTCAGAAAAATACTCTTTTAGAAATGTCTTATTTTCTCGTTTGTAGTGTTAGGTACCTACTCATATATGAGGATCAAAGAATACTACACATTAGTAATAGGGGCTTTAAAAGTATTTGGTTATATGTTTACAAAAAAAAATGCCTTGCTAGATTCATCTCACTTGACTTACTAATTATGCCAAAATTAGAATATAATATACTAGTTTTCATGTGTTACCGGTAGAAATAAAAATCGTGTACAAATCTTAGAAGAATTGATATACGAGTTTTATTTTGTTGCGAAATTTCTTTACTTGCTGTAATATATTTCATTGCCATTTTTTTAAATGAACAAAACGTCCTTATAATCTATTTTGACAGCAGTTTAACTAAAGCATTGAGGATTGTGTTAATCAAAACGATTGAAAACCCGTACAGTTTATATTGATCTTTGTTTTTCAGAGCCATGAATGGTATTTGAAAAAAAATATTTACGATAAACGCGATTAAAATTTTGGGTCTCCATAAACAGTGACTCTTCCTCTCTGCGCAAAATAACTGCCGAATCGATATATCACTGGTCTGTTTTTGTTTGGTTGGAAGATATTGCTTTTTAGCAATAAGCCCGCCAATGTACTTATTTCTTTTCTGTACATGAAGTTTAAATAAATAAATAAATATATGGAAGTGATAAGTTTCATTTCGGATGGAAAGATTTTCTGCATTGCAAATTTGATAAGAGAACCAGTCGGACAACGAATCACCCTTTGGAACGAAACGAATTCGTTGATTGAGGCATTACCGTAGCGTACTTGATATTTTTTAATCCTTGTACTTTAGGTTACCGTAGAACGGGGCTACTTGAACTTTGATGTGTAATGCTCAGTACAAAAAAAAATTGGATCTGTATTTGGTCTACAATAATGAGCGTATCGACATGATAGGTGACACTTATACGTTCATTGTTGTAGACCAAATACAGATTTTATTTTTGTACTGGGCTCAAGTAACACGCCAAAGTTCAAGTAGCCCCGTTCTACGGTAATGTCCATAGGTTCTTTGTGACCAAGTTTTTATGTTTCCTCGTGGCGGCATTATCTTCTAACTGCGCAACCTTTTCCTGGGCATTGTTCCTCCCATGCTTTCCGAGGCCCTCCCATACTACTTCTTTCCTCCGGCTACTATGCCTTTTCATTTTTCGGTGGGCCAACATTAGATTCCGCCCAACGTCACGAAACCGGTTTGAACGAAATGTATTCAAAGTAAAATATGAGCACAATGGCGTTCCCACATTTCCTGCTTGTTTTGTTCCATGGAATGACCATATCGGCGAATTACGACTAGAGCATGTCTAGAACCGTTTCATGAATTTTACGGGCAATGAAAGAATACAGTTAAGCAATTACCTAAGTTTGTTTCGATTTAAAATTTGCTTAAATTATTAATAGAAAAAAAGTTCCTTTTTCTTTTAGACGTTATCACTCATGTACTACATATTTGCAAACTTTTTTCTTTTTCATCATTTTTATTTTAATTTTTTTGTTTTGTGTTAGTATTTGTAGTTTATATTAACGCTTTTATTCTAATTTTACTTCTTATAATATCTAACATATTTGCAAACTTTTTTATCTTTCATCTTTTTTATTTTTATTTTTTGTTTTGTGTTAGTATTTGTAGTTAATATTAACGCTTTTATCCTAATTTTACTTCTTATAATATCTACTGTATTCTTGCCAGTGCCCTTTACTATGACCTCTAATATATAATATACCCACATACAGGCCATGCCTTTTTGTGAGATCTTTTATAAAATAGTTAGTCGATGTTAATTTATTTTTTTATATTTCGAGATAATCAGATCACATATTTTGTACTTGTTTCATATATATTTTAGAGAAATGTTTTTTTAAACCTCTTTTTAAATTCTTTATTATCACAACTTGATTTTTTTTTAAATTTGTATTTTTTTAACATTTGACGTGATTGATTTTTTTTTGCTTAAACACCGTTTTTGTATAGATTTTTTTTTCCTAAAGAAATACATGGTTTTGAAAAGAAAGAGTTATTTTTAATTTAAATTTTTTTTTTTCAATTTATATCCTATAAAATTAAATTCCAATACATATTCTAAAAAAAAATTCTGCACGTCTGGGACATCGCGCGGTCGATCGTTTAATGAATTGGATGTTTGCGAGTAACCCCTTAAATAGCTTTACCATGTATTGGTATAAAACTGAACTTGATCACCTTTTTTGTACTTGTTTCATATTTTAATGAAACGTTTTTCACCTCTTGTAAAATTCGTTATAGCTTTTGCATGCATTAAACCATTGTTTCGCAAAGTGTGTGCCGCGGCACACTGGTGTACCGTAGAGATTAGTTGGTGACCCGCGGATAAAGTCTTAGTAGTTTTGTGAAGATAACACAGCTTTATCAACAATTGCTACAAATTTTGATCGCCTGCGCTCAGTTAAGCAGAATCACATTTTGCATTAAACATAAATATGTTATACGTATATCGCTCACGTACAAAGGAGTGAGCGATATGTTTTCGCATTATATTACTTTTAATTATAAATCAATAATAAATAAACTAAAGCTTTTTTCTTTAAAATTTCTTTATTTGGCAGGTGTACCTTGAACAGAAAAAGTTTGCGGAACACTGTATTAAACAATTGGAAGTATACTTTACATGTAATTCAACAATTTACTATAGCTAAAGTTAATTCCATAATGTATTTTTGTTGAAATATCGAAAATACTCACTATAAAATAGCTATCACTATATTACGCTACATCCCGCCAGTTGTAGAGGTGTGTACATAATTATATTATCATTGATAATAAATTAATGATATCTACGTTGAGTTTCACATGGATATTTATCAGAATGCGATAGAGTTATGTGTGTCGAATAAATTAGCACTCCAAATGGATTCCTACTTGTATAATCGAGGGCATAAGTTCTAGTCCACTATATCTACGATGTCCGCCTCCGTAATGTACGCTCGACAACCGTGCTGAAGGTCCCGGATTCAATTCCCGGGGGAGGGGGTCGAATAAATATTAAGGGGTGATTTTTCACTCTAATATTTATTCAATACACAAGTAACACAATTTTGTTTCACATTTTCTATAATTTTCGCAACTCAGTTCATAAAACAAAACAAAAAAATACTTGTAATAGAGGGTAGGTCAGGAAGCCTAGATGCTTATGTATCAGATCCGAGCATACGGTGGGATAACTTTCAATGCACGAGTAACTTCAATAATCTTAAAAAAATGGTAAATACGTTTTATTTCATGCCTTGCCATAATGCATTAATTCATTATCAGAAATAAAAAAAAACTCTATTTTTTTTTCAAATAAATTCTTAATTTAAACTTATCAGTGGAAGGGTTAAGGGGTGATCAACAGTTGGAAGCGATTTGGGGGACAATTATTTGTGGGGGACATTAGATATTTTGGATGCATACGCTAAAAAAACGACATCAACTTTGTCGAGAAGTAGGCAAGCGAAAAATGCAAACGAAAAATACAGTTTATGTATTGACCGTTAAGCAAAAAATTAAAGATTTAAAAAATTCAAATTTTCCATAAAAAATAAAATATTCCTAAAAAATTCCTTTAAATTCCTTTTATTTGTTAACTTTAGTCGATTTACGCGTCCAAAGGTGAAAAAAAGGGCGATTATTAAATGTTAAATAAAACACTGATTTTTTTAGTCTATTATCTTAGAACACTCAAAAATCAGTGTTTGAACATTTAATACATAAATTAAAATGGAGTTCTACAGTTTAAATGCCAAATCTATAAATAAATGAAAAATACAGAATAAGTTAAACAAAACTTTGTTTTAAAATCACTATAGTTATTTAAAAACAAAGTTATATTTTGATTAGAAAATGGAAAATCACTAAGTTGTTACTTCAAATATAAAAGAAAAATACAGTTGTCGGAAAGAGCTTGATGGGCGAATAAACTGGCGGAAGTGTGCTGAGATTTATTTTTTTACTTTATTTATTTTTATTCATTAGTGCAAAGTAACATGTTTGATTCCACTTACATTACGAAGTGGGCGAAGTAATTTATCCTCGACTGCTGTACTGTATGTACAATACAATGTACGTACCTATAGTAGTTGATATTTCCAACCCACATTTATAACCTCATCTAATTATTCGCCCGTAGCAGAATGACGTAATAATTCACTGCACAAATGATATGTGTTTATTTATAAACACGAACATACCATCTTAGTCTACTATGTTGCATTTTTTCTTTCTTTTTACTTACCCACGTAATACTGTTTTGTTGTTGTTGATATTTTTTGTACAGATGATCTGATCATTCACGAATGTCCTTGATTTATTTCGTAGCAAAAATAAATATTTTTAAGATATGTGATTATTTTGTTTTTTTTTTTTATGAATTACCTAACGTCCAAGAGACTCTGAAATATAGCTACGGCTTATGCAACACTGCTTATCATGACCCTACTCAGGCTTCAACTTTTTAGTTTCATATCCTAGCCCTACTCGTGAGTGGATTTGATCTTTATGTTTAAAGTTATAATTTCATGTAATTCATGAGTGAAAATTCTAGGCAAAAACATTCCCTGATTATTTTTGTCCGATGATTTCACAAAACTTCTTCTAACCCTTATCCGCACCCAATGGTGCATAGGGCACTACATCATATTGACGCAGTGTTACCTTGATCGTTACTTCCATGAAGGCAAGGTGATCACTCCTGCGCTTCAGGTACTAGTTCAGGGTAATATTAAATAAATACCTACTGTAGTGTTAAATGACTAATATTTATTTTTACCCCGCTCCCCTGGGAAACGAACCTGGGACCACCAGCACTGTATCTAAACACGCTTACCATTAATTGCACCACGGAGGCGGACTAAAAATAACAAAAATAAATCACAAAACCAGTGGTGGATATTATAAAATACATTAAATAAATTGTACTTCCATAAATGCATGTTTTAATTTTAATGAAATTATTCATTCTGTTTCACAAGTTATTGTCGAATTTATAAACAATCTTTTTAACTTGAAACCGTATTTACGCTTTTCAGGAAGAGTTGAATATTTTAATATAAAACTCAAACTTTGATTTTAACAACTTTTATTTTAGGTGCTTGTCGAAACCGGTTGGGAAGAAGTACCATAAATAAAGTGGTATTGATTTAAATAAATTTTTGAGTTTTATTGTATAAAGTTTATAAAATGTGCCACAAAGTATCAGTAAAAAAACATTCAAGGGAGTAGAATATTAACTTTTGTATGATAGTGTATGAATAAATGCGTAGTACGGCTTCAAAGTATCTGAAAAAAGGTGTGTATTTCAGTCAAATTAGAGCTCTCGCCCACTAGCAACTATTTTTAAGCAATTTTTTAATCATAAAAATAGTACACACTATTCCTTATGGTTAATCGCCCATAGGTCACTTTTAATACAGGCAAATATTCTATAGTGCGTTCAGATTTGTGATTAAAAAGTTGTAGTTGCTTGGAAATATTACAGCTGCTGCCAGAGGGCGAACTTCTTACATGTCTTTGAGAGTTCTTAGAGAGTCAGTTCTTTGCTGAACGACGTCTCACCTGCAACAACTGCCGTGGGTATAGTGATCTTACGATCTCGCAACTAGCACAATAAATTATACCTTTGCTGTTTCAGATCCGATGGCATGGAATACTCTTTCACGAGTAGTTTAGAACTTAATATTTAATAAAAAAACGCATTTGTTTATGAAATCTTTTTAATGTTCCTTTCTTGAATTTAATCACGGTTTTTATTTGACAGTAATTAAAGCGCCATTAATACAAAAATGGGTTTATAAAAACGATCCAGAATTATCATTATTATTATTGGGTTTTGAAGATGCCTCATTCTTCAACGGAACATCCGATTATGAACCGTTATTGTCTTCAACTGCGTAGTTAACGTTAAACCTAATCTTGTATATTCCCTTACGAATATTTATTACATTTAAATTGCGTGTGTCTGGTCCTTCGTAAAGTGATTATATTACTGAGTAAACGCCCCATCTCACGCGTTTAGCCCTTGATGACACTTAACAAAACAATTCCGGTTCATACCGGTTCATACTCCGATGCCTCGTGGCGGATGTCCAGTTATTTCACTTTCAAGCCCTTTCAGACGTACCGTTATAACTCTCTTCGTTTGACGTAATGACTACTACAGTCTAACCTTGATATAAGACAGCTCGAGGGATCGGGTTTTTTTTCTCTTAAAAATTGGTCTCTCTCTCATATATCACTCACTCCTTTCAACAACGTTATATATCAAAAAATTTGATTTTTTCAGGAGATCGTTTTTAAAGTTTAAAAATATAGTACAATGTTTTAAAAATAAATATCAATCCACTTAATGAACTTTTTACTATGCAACAGATCTTTTTAGGTAAAACCTGGAGGTTTTTCTCCATTTAAAAAATATTTAGTATACTTATTTGAAAAAATAATTAAACAATACCTTTTATTCAAAATGCAAAAACAATACTTTCTGCCCTGTAGCGGGTAAATATTGAGTTAAAAATATGCCGATTTTGCTGGGATATAGTACATTTTCTGGGCATTCCGAAAACATGCACAACGTTGACAAAAATTATGTTGTTGAAAGAGTGAGCGATATATGGTATGCTTTCTTTAACAGAATAATAAAATGACGGGACCTCAAGCCAGCCTCCTTTAGAGGTTCCTCTTATGTCCAGGTCACTTATATCCAGGTTTGACTGTACTCGGTACTTCATGTTAGCGAGTGGGGAGCGGATTCCTATATTATACAGTAAAAATAAATTAAAACACTTTCGTTTACCGCGAAAATATATTCTGCCTTCGATAAATAAGTATGTGATCTCATTCTATATTTATTTAATTCCTCGAAAAAATGTAACGCGTAAAAGTGATAAAATTATAAAATTAATAATGATCTCTGAGTAAGAAAATTATAAAGATACGAATACTGTCAAATGATAATTGTGGTACGGGATCATGACTCATAAATTCTTTATTTTTAGTGATTTCACACAGAAGCACAATTTAAACATTGCGCAATTTGCAGATAAAATGATAAATAGCACAATTTAATTCATCGATTTGGCAGCCACTTCACAATCTGATAGATCATAGAATATATAATAATATAATTATTTATTGATTTGGCGTTTAATTTGAACTCCATTTTAATTTATGTATTAATTTTAAATCAAACACAGATTTTTTGAGTCTACTTAGTTGTATTTTATAAACAAAAACACGTAAAAAACCAATAAAATACAACTTAGTAGACTCAAAAAATCTGTGTTTCATTTAAAATTTATACATACAATATAATTTATATTTGAAGCAATAACTTTTTAACTGATTTTCCATTTTATAATTATTTATAACTTTGTTTTAAAATCACTATAAATATTTTATTTTAATTATAATGTCTACCGGTTTTGAAGCTATCCGCTTCTTTTTAAGGCAATAATAAATTACTTTCTTTAATTTTAATAATTAATTTAGCAGTCACTTTGTGGTAATATCTATCTGTTTTGAATTAAAATTTTACTTGGTACATACGACTATTCCATAAAATCAATTGTGACACGTGTTTCGACGCTTTCAGTATCATTATCAAACACCATATGTGAAGCTTAGTCCATAATAAATTTTAGAGTTTTGCCCTTGGGACGTCGTAGGTTGAAGATGGGGTTAAAGTTGTTTATTTATAATCTATTATTTGTCCGCCTCCATAGTGTAACGGTCAGCATGCTCGGCTACCATTCTGGAAGTCCCGGGTTCGATTCCCAGGGGGGGGGATCAAATAAAAAAGTGATTTTTTCAATTTAATATTTATTCAATATTACCCTGGACTGGTACCTGAAGCGGAGAGCTGATCACCTTTCCTTCATGTGTTAACAATCAAGATAACACTGCGTTTATATGATGCAGTGCCCTATGCACCATTGGGGTGCGGATAAGGGTTTGAAAAGAAGAAGAAATTGTTTTATTTTACCAGTGGGGACACAGGTAGCAGGGAGGGCTTTGGTTATTTTCATTTTTTTTATTAATTTTAAAATGGATAAATTACATTTGAATTACCTACTAACCGTTTAAGTGACTCTGAAATCTAGATACGGTTTATGCCGCTTATCATGGCCTTACTTAGGCTTTAACTTTTATAAGTTTTATAGCCTATACCTACTCGTGAGTGGATTCACTCTTTATGTTCAAACTTATATAGCCTTAGTAGTGATTTACGTGCATATTTTATTATTATTATTATTAGTATTATTTCTTCACAAAACACACCGTTAAAATTATTTTCGCCAAATTAAAATTTCGCTTTCATAATTTCGTATTGAACGATTTCCACTGTACGTACCTCATTAACCTATATTCATATTTACAATACAACACAAATGAATGGAGCATGGAGAACTTTTCTAAGCGCGTCAGAATTTTGTTTTATTAGTAGTTATTTAGTAAGATAGTTCGCAGGATAGTTATTTTTTTAAAGAAAAATATTTGTGATTTTATTATATACAAAAATACTTAAATTTCATACTATTTCTGTGAGCCTAAGCGGCTCATGATTAAAAATAAGTATCAAATTGTGGTAGAGTAGGTTCGAACCCAAAACTCTTGACTCAAGAGTCTGCGACATCAACCACGGGGCCATAGCCCGACAAACGTATATGTATATATATTTTTTAATATTGTAAAATACGAAATTTAGTCACTTTATGAAGAATACATCTCAAAAACATATTTTTTAGGGCTAACGATGTCGAATTAAAAATAATATCTGGGGTCTCTGCTAAAAAAGTGTTTATTTTGCTAACGTTCAGAGAAGTGAGATCCCATTATTGCCATAAACAATGTGTTATCTGTACATAGTAATTTACATACTAATCGGCCCTACTCCGCATTTCACACAAATTCACCGTTCCTTCCTCTATTACGTGCTATTCGTAGATTGAACACAGTTACGGCATTTAACCGTGGTAATCCGACCTTTTCTCTTTATGACATAATATCTTCATATTTCCGTCAAAAAGTGCCATGCCCCTTATAACTCTGTTACCGGGCGACATAATCGCTAATTTTAAATGCGAAATGCGCTCTATGAGACGAATATGCGAAAACGGTGTATCAGAGATTTTCAAACTGTGAAATGCTAAATTAATGCAAGACCGGGATGTGCATTGTGGTTTGGACCGTCTAGAACACTCTCGAAGGGTGAAAAGTCATCGAATGAGTAGAAGACCGGTTTGGGCATGTGAAGCGAATTGGAAGTAGACGGTTGGTAATATTGAAAGAAGACTTGGCGTGATTGCACACAGAAGCGCGTTCGTAGTATCAAACACTCGTAAATATATATAACCGAATTTGCATTTGGCTTGCATTTTTTTATTATTTCGTAATACGATTAACCTCTTCATGAAAATAAAATTTTATCTCTTTAACCCTCGATAACTAAACTACATTTGTAGATACAATGACATTTCGGCTGTCCAAATTTAAAACACAGTAAGGGACATTTTTTTGTAGTAGGTTTTTTTTGCATTTTTGGACTAAGTAGAGTCTACTTAGTCCATAAATGCAAAAAAACCTATTACTAAAAAAATGTCCCTTACTGTGTTTAAAATTTGGACAGCCGATTTGTGGGTCGCACAATATTGACATATCGCTCACTCCTTTCAACAACATCATATGTAAAAAAAACTTGATTTTTCAGGAGATCGTTTTTAAAGATTAAAAATATAATCAAATGATTTAAAAATAAATATCAAGCCACTTATTGAACTTTTTACTGTGCAACAGATCTTTTTAGTTAAAACCTGAATGTTTTTTCTCCATTTGAAAAATATTTAGTATTTTTAAAAAAATAATTAAACAATACCTTTTCCTAATAATGCAAAAACAACACTTTCTGCCCTGTAGTGGGTAAATATTAAGTTAAAAATATGCCGCTTTTGATGGGATATAGTACATTTTCTGAGCATTCCGAAAGCATGCACAGCTAAAAATTGTCGATTTTTGATATATGACGTTGTTGAAAGGAGCGAGCGACATGTCAAATCGGTCCCAAGATGTTATGCATGTCGCGTGTCGAGTGGGCCGGCCTGACCTTGGTGTCGCGATAATTGTTGTATACAAGCAACAGGCGAGTGTGCATTTACATTCCACCTGCCCATTCAACTGCACATCATGCAACATATTGCACCCGGGATGACGTGTCCCTAAACTTGAACGGAATCCCGCTGAAAAATATTTCGATGTGCTGTTACCGGAAATCTTAGTACCTACTTTATGCTACCGCCTCCGTTGAAGTTAAAAATACGGCGAAACCTCGATATAACAGACCTCTATTTAACGAACTTCGGATATAAATCCGGACAAATGTAAAATACTTGATCATGCCAAGTTTTCGTCGGCCTTCCTCTGCTTCTATTCTATTCTCATTCGCCTCATAAATTAGTTTTAAAATACTATTATTTCTTCACTACTCATTCGATTCACATGCCCAAACCATCTTAACACACCTTTTTTTCGTCACTATCTATTGGATGTTACGATTTTTTTTGGTTGCACTGCGTTTTTTTTTTTTGTGTAATATACAGAGATTGGTAGTTATTTTTTTTCGTTTAAGGCACAGTATTCCTTAAACAGCAACTTAATTTTCTTTGAACCCAGGTAACTTTTGATTTTTTTTAACACCTTTTTTGTATTGATTTGTTTTTTCCAAATAAATATGTGGTTTTGAAAAGAAGAGTTTTTGACAGCCAAGGAGAAAAAAAAAAGAAATTTTTTTTTCAATACACATTCTAAAAAACAAAATAAATCAATGTATGTATATTCTACAAAAAACGGACGTGACCTGACGTCTGGCTCTACGCATTACCGGAAGCTAAATGAATTTTATTATTGCGAGTATGACCTTAACGAATGTTCCCGTTACAAATATTTATTTGCCTTTTTGTAATTTTATCATCATTTTTAATCTACGCAAAAAATCAAAACAAAAGACACATGAAATGGATGCCCGCCATTTGTAAACAAAGGCTAGGGATAAATTATAAACGGTCAGTAGCCCTTTGCGGAAATACAACACCATTATGTTTTCAACTCACTTGACATAAAAGCAACGGTGAATAAATTTAAAACAGGAAACACCATAATAGGGGGTGTACTGTTTACCTATATAATTTGGCGTTCTTGGTTCAAATTGACTATAATTTACAAAAGTGTCACTTTGTATCAAAATTCGCTTCACTCACAAAGGATGTACCGTTCATTTTATTTTATATTTTTTTTATCAATAAAAGAGAATAATCTTTGAATGCATGAAATATATACATATGTTCTTAGCAATAAGACCGTCAATGTACATATTTATTTTCTGTACATGAAGTTAAAATAATAAAATAAAATAAAAATATTGTCAAGCCGTGGCAAATCTCGCCCAAAATTATATGCCCTTACTTTAGGAATACTGAAAGCTGAAATCATTTAATTTGTGAAATAAATAGCGCTTCGCTTTCAGCGCGAAATATCACCGGGTCAACAATAGACTTGTGTCTTACATTTTATTTATTAATTAAAATTTACCATCAACTCGCGGCCATCCAAAATGTCTTCATTCACCCATTCAAATAAATTGAATGGCCGGCTACATCAACGCGTTTGTCAGTCGACAAGACAGGACGACAATTGAACGGGAGATTTTTCGTAATTCTTCTTCTTCTTCTTCTGCTTGGTGTAGGCCTTGTGGCCTGTTTTCAAGAGGAATTGGCCTCCTGCGATGTTGATCCCCAAATGTCAATCCATATCAATTCTTGGGGTTGGCCGTGCAGTACAATGTGAGGGAGTCTGGATGGTTCCATGCTCCTCACTTGCGCATTCCATTGTCCCATTCGTTGCCTTCCCCACTTAAAGACATCTTCGATCTCGCATATTTCTCTTATCCTGGTATTCCTTATTCTAACCCCTAGACTCTTGCCATATATGCTCCTTAGAGTCCTCATTTCTGACACTCTTAGCGCGTTTTCCGGGACTTCTTCGAACGAAATTCGCTGTATCTCGACCGGATTCAATATCAAAACTTGACCTGAACAAAGTCGACTTTTGACGGTTCCTGATTACCTTTTTACTATTTTATTTTTTATTTTTTTTAATTTGCCTTTACTCATTTCGTCTTATTTATTCAAACCACATTCAGCACTATCCATCAATTGAGATGGTGGACACGTGGAACAAATAAGAGAGGAAAAAACAGTAAAACAGAGGAGCAGAAGAAGATCGCGGAAATCTTGGTAAGGTCATGTATTTTAAGTACTTGAAACGTGGTCAGATCAGGAGGAATAAAGTAACTCCAATTTGGACTTATTTTTTACGTTATTTTATGACAAATCAATATAGATAAACCAGCTTATGACAGTCGTAAGACCTGTAAATGTCCAGACTTCCATATTCTTCTCCATCTATGTTGAGATATCAAAAAATAATGCAAATAATTGTTATTTATTTAAATTTTTGATACCTGATCATGAATTACCTGATTCATATGCAATGAAAAAATATTGCTTTACTCTGAAAAAGGTTAAACACTCCCGATACCTACACTAAATATTTTTTGAAATTACGTCACAACTCCTGTCGAAGACGCATTATAAACCAGGGATAACTTTTTTTACTGTTATACATGTACCTACGTTTTTTTATAAATCTATATGTGTTTGACAATTAACCAAACTAACGTGCTAAAATTGTTAAGGACTTTGTGACCATTCCAATATATTCTACCAGGAGCACATAACATTAACAAAGGTCGATGAATATTGTAATAATATTACTCGTATACAGGGTGACTTGATATTGTACGTACACAAGTGCTAACTCGCTCCAAACTTCAGCTAAGCGTTTGGCCCTGTTGGCGTGTTTGTGTTCAGCGTATAGTTACGTGATTTGTATGCAGATGGAGCGGCAGAGGCAAAGAATAGATTCCGCCCGCCCGTCTACTTATTATGGTAGACAGAATTATGTACGTACGCCATAATAGACCACGTATTATGAGACCATAGTGCCGTTTTACCAACGCCTGAGAATACCTGTTCATAAGTAATGTACCATACGTACATCGGCTTTTTATATTTTCATAAATAAATGCGGCGTCAAAAATAGGAATGTCATTTTTGTTGAAAATAAGTTACGGCATCTTGTGCCAATGAACTGTTGACAAAAGTCTGGCTTCCAGCAAGCGAACAAGACATACTATCGTGTCTCTAAGGTCATCGAGATTTTTTAGACTGTTCGTTTGTTTTTTAGGAAAAATGTTAATACAAAGTGTGCAAGTCTCTAAATTTAATTTACGCTTTACGTAGACACATTATTATTATAAGATATGTGTAATATATTTACAATATAAAGGTATTACGAAGTAAATATGAAAGGTCATATAGATTTTTTAGTACGTTCGTTCGTTTTTTAGGAAAAATGTTGATAAAAAGTGTGCAAGTTTCTAAACATAATTTACGGTTTACTTTGATACATTATTATACATTGTAATATATTGAATATACGTATATATTGTTATGAAATATATGATATTATATATCGTTCACTCCTTTCAACAACGTCACATATCAAAAATCGTCATTTTTCAGTTGTGCATGTTTTCGAAATGCCCAGAATATGTACTATATCCCAGCAAAAGCCGCTACAGGGCAGAAAGTGTTGTTTTTGCATTTTGAAGAAAATGTATTGTTTAATTATTTTTTTAAATATACTGAATATTTTTCAAATGGAGAAAAAACATTCAGGTTTTACCTAAAAAGATCTGTTGCACGGTAAAAAGTTCAATAAGTGGCTTGATATTTATTTTCAATGTATTTTATTATATTCTTAACTTTAAAAACGATCTTCTGAAAAATCAAGTTTTTTTAATATATGACGTTGTTAAAAGGAGTGAGCGATATGTAATATATAATATTGATACTATAAAAGTACTACGAAGTAAATTTGAAAGGTCATTAACATTTTTTAGTAAGTTCATTCGATTTTTAATAAATATGTTTTACTTGCTAAATACCACTATTTCTTAATATGGGGCGGAATGCATGTTTCAATAGATTTTAAGTAATAGTGGTATTTATCAAGTGAAACTTAAATTAAAAATTAAATTAATTAAGCTCCACAGGTTCAAAGCTATCTGCGCCCGTATTGTACTGCAAACGTTTATCTTTTCCTTACTGTGTAAGTTAATATTTATTCTATTAGCAGGAGCTGCGCTCGGAGTTCACTACACAATTATAATGTAAAGTTTATTGCATCTTATCCCGGAAAAAGCAATATTGTGTTAATGAAAATGTCCCAACATATATTTGTAACTTATTACGTAAAAGCTTGATATAACGGACCAATTGGGGGGAGGGGGTGTCCGTTAAAGCCGAAAGTCCGTTAAAATAAGTTTAAAATAAATCAAACTAAATTATTCTTTTTATTTTTAATTAATGTTTTACTAAGTAAATACCACTATTTCTTAAAATCTACTGTGACACGTGTACCGATGCATTTCGCATCATTTTCAAACACCGTATACGGTGTTTGAAAATGATGCGGAATGCATCGAAACACGTGTCACAATAGATTTTAAGAAATAGTGGAATTTACTAAGTAAAACATTAACTAAAAATGGATAAATTTTACCTTAAAGTGACTGCCGAATCAATTTATGAAATTATTCTTTTTAAATATGACTTATGTATTTAGATATAAATTAACAATACAAAACACAAACAAAATTCTATTTTTTGTCTTCGGACATTCGTCGTGAAGTGATATATCAACGCGCTTGCTTTCGGTAATCTTGCTTTGAAAAAGGACTCAAGTTTTGTTTGCACTTTTGAAGTTGGCTGTTTTTTTTTGTAATAATCAGCTGTCTAAAATTAGGAAAATGAGTATGATACCTCGTTATCTGACGAATAGATGTTTGTTGAGATGTGATCTTACCACTGATAACTTCATTTTTTAAAGTGTTGTTGTTGCTCCTGCTAGGTGCAGTCTACGTGCAGACGACATTGTCTTAAATTCTAGTGCTAGATGTATGCCGTGATTATCATGACCGCTATAAATTGTTAATATGCGGTGACACTTGAATTTAAGCGTGTGTAATATCAAGGCAGGCGAGTGCCTCCGTAGTGTAATGGACAGCACGCTTGGCTACCGTTCTGGAGGTCCCGGGTTCGATTCCCAAGGGGGGTAAAATAAATATAAGTGATTTTTTCACTGTAATATTTATTCAATATTACCATGGACTGGTACCTGAAGCGGAGGGCTGATCACCTTTCCTTCATGTGTAAACGATCAAGATAACACTGCGTTTATACGACACAGTGCCCTATGCGCCATTGGGGTGCAGATAAGGGTTTTATTCTTATTATATTAATATCAAGTGTTTTTTATATTTGACTGGATTGTTATATCCGAAGTCCGTAAAATAGAGGGCCGTTATTTCGAGGTATTACTGTACTTGTAGTTTGTGCGCTGTGTATTTGTTGGCGCGCCGCGTTGCTCCGATGTCAATAATTGGTCATAAATTAATTTCCGCCCTCAACCCCAATTTCCGCTGTGACGACGCCTAAAATTAAGAGCTTGCGTAATATATTTCGCTCACTCCTTTCAAGAACGTCATAAATCAAAAATCGTCAATTTTCAGTTGTGCATGTTTTCGGAATGCCCAGAAAATGTACTATATCCCAGCAAAAGAGGCATATTTTTAACTTAATATTTACCTGCTACAGGGCAGAAAGTGTTGTTTTTGCATTTTGATGAAAAGGTATTGTTAATTTTTTTTTAATGTATTCAATATTTTTCAAATGGAGAAAAAACCTTCAGGTTTTACCTAAAACGATCTGTTACACAATAAAAAGCTCAATCAGTCGCTTGATATTTATTTTTAATACATTGTATTATATTTTTAAACTTTAAAAACATTCTCCTGAAAAATCAAGTTTTTTGATTTATGACGTTCTTGAAAGGAGTGAGCGATTTGTCCGCCTCCGTGCTGGAGGTCCCGGGCTCGACTGCCAGGGGGTTGAATATTTATTTTGTAACGTGAACGTTTTATACGTGATTTTTTACTCTAATATTCATAATAAAATAGATATTGTAGTTACAGTTGATTTATATATTTTAATTTTTAAAAAGTGTGTTTTTTAGTTGCCAAACGATTTCAGTAACGTTTTTATCTATGAATAAATTTAAAATTTAGAGTTTGCTACTGTTTTTATCATAAATATATTAATGATTAAAGAAAACACTTCGTTTTTTACCACGAAGTGTTTTCTTTAATCATTGTAACATGTCTTACCACAAAGTTAATGCCGAAACAATAAATAAAAGAAATATATTAAACTAAATATTTTATACTTTTATATATTATACTGTTTTTATCATAAATATATACAAACATAAATATATTAAAAATATTAATACGTATCGCTCACTCCTTTCAACAACGTCATATATATAAAAAAAAATTGAATTTTCAGGAGATCGTTTTTAAAGTTTGAAAAATGTATCCGCCTCCATAGTGTAATAGTCAGCACGCTCGGCTACCATTCTGGAGGTTCCGGGTTCGATTCCTTGGGGGGGTCAAATAAATATAGGTGATTTTTTCACTCTAATATTTACTCAAAATCACCCTGGACTGGTACCTGAAGCGGAGGGCTGTTACACCTTTCCTTCATGTGTTAATGATCAAGATAACACTGCGTTTATATGCAGTGCCCTATGCACCACTGGGGTGTGGATAAGGGTTTAAAATGTGTTAAAAATTAATATCAAGCCACTTATTGAATTTTTTTACTGTGCAACAGATAGTTTTAGGTAAAACCTGAATGTTTTTTCTCCATTTGAAAAATTATTAGTATATTTAAAAACATAATTAAACAATAACTTTCCTTCAAAATGCAAAAACAACACTTTCTACCCTGTAGCGGGTAAAAATTAAGTTAAAAATATGCCGCTTTTGCTGGGATATAATACATTTTCTCGGCATTCCGAAAACATGCACACCTGAAAATTTACAATTTTTGATATATGACTTTGTTGAAAGGAGTGAGCGATAACATACAAATGCTTTCACCTAGTTGCGAATTAAATTTGCATATTAACGTGTATTCACATTGTTTACGTAGTATACAAGTTGTCTCAGCAATTATTCGTAATCAACCTTGAACTGGAATCAAACTACTTTTTCCAAATGAACGATTTTCCTATCAATTTTTTTCACAAAAAATACTTGAATATTATCTGGTTATTGAAATCTTCAAAGCGTTGATTCGTATAAAACCCTTTCTGACAATCTTAATGACTTTTTCCCATATAAACAGTCCCGTGAATTGGCTTGGTCCTTTGCCAATATTACATTATAAGTATCTCTGATTTAATTTAATGAATACCCTTACATGACTCCGGATAGTTGTAATTCATAACATTCTTTAGGAAAGTAAAATCCTTGGTTAATTCTTATTAATCATATGAAAAAAGCGTTTTTCATAACAAAATACTATTTTGTTACCGGGTTTATAACCGAACCTTAAATTAATCGAAGTGCATAATTCAATCGCATCGTATATTTCTCATTAAGGCGTCTATCTAACTGGAATAATTTTTATTAATTATATGAATAATGCGTTTTTGATAGCAAAATACTATTTTGTTACCGGGTTTATAACCGAACCTTAAATTAATCGAAGTGCATAATTCAATCGCATCGTATATTTCTCAGTAAGGCGTCTATCTAACTGGAATAATTTTTATTAATTATATGAATAATGCGTTTTTGATAGCAAAATACTCTTTTGTTACCGGGTTTATAACCGAACCTTAAATTAATCGAAGTGCATAATTCAATCGCATCGTATATTTCTCAGTAAGGCGTCTATCTAACTGGAATAATTTTTATTAATTATATGAATAATGCGTTTTTGATAGCAAAATACTATTTTTTTACCGGGTTTATAACCGAACCTTAAATTAATCTAAGTGCATAATTCAATCGCATCGTATATTTCTCAGTTAGGCGTCTATCTAACTGGAATAATTCTTATTAATTATATAAATAATGCGTTTTTTATAGCAACATACTATTTTGTTACCGGGTTTATAACCGAACCTTAAATTAACCGAAGTGCATAATTCATATCGCATCGTATATTTCTCAGTTAGGCGTCTATCTAACTGGATTAATTCTTATTAATTATATGAAAAATGCGTTTTTGATAACAAAATACTATTTTGTTACCGGGTTTATAACCGAACCTTAAATTAACCGAAATTAACCGAAGTGCATAATTCATATCGACTTTTTTGAATGTTTTTGCCAGGGTTGGTTATTTTTCACTTATCCCATTTTCGACAAAATAGAGTTTTCCAGATTTTATTTCTTCTTTACCCTTCGTCCTCCACTACTGGATATACGCCTCTTCCGAATCCTTCCATTTTTTCGATCTGTTGCTATTTGCGTCCAGTTTCTATCCCTCACAGCGGCTATGTCGTCGGACCATCTCATTTGAGGTCTTTCGACACCTTTTTTATACTTCCAAGGACTCCAAAAAAATTTGCGGTCCATCTTGTTTGGTCCAGTCTTGTAACATGTCCCACCCATTGTCACTTAAATCTTGCTACGCGATCCATGATATCCGATTTTTTTGCGAATTTTCCCGTTATAAAATTAATTATATCATTTTTTAAGTCTGGGAGCACACAAGCAGATTTGAGCTGGTGCAGTCGGTGTCATTCTTAGTTTCAGTACAAAAATTGCGTACGCGACAAAAGGGATTTTTGTATTGAAACCGAGAATGACGCCGGTTGCGGCAGCTCCGAGCTCCCTGTGTTCCCGGACTATGGTGTCACGTGTATGATAGATTGATTTTCATAAATGTAATTAATATTTCGTAAATAGGGTGGCGCTACCAATTATTGGCATTTCAAGACATCTTCAGAGCTTGATTATTGACAAAAAGTTGCATATTTTATACCATTAAATCTATATATTTGATTATTCTCAAGGGACTCAAGGAAAATTGTGCATAGTGTATCAAACGTTTCTTTTCATACAGTTGGCAACCGCATGTTGCGGTTGACTATCCGGCTAGCCGTAGTGCAGCTTGTATTTTAACCTTTACTAGAATATGGACGTAAATGAACGTCGGTGTGAATTTTCCTCAAAGGAGTATCGACGTTAATGAACGTCGAAGTCCGTCTGTCAGTTGGTATGATGTAACTTGCATAGCAATGACATCTGTGGATATTTGTGTGTAATTTTGTCATTATTTTAAAATATTTCGAAGAGGTGTTTTATTTGTATCTTCATAATATGTAAATTTCGTGTTTTTTTTTCGAATTTTCATGTCAAAAGAACCCACTCTCTAGAGAAAGTCGGACATAATTTTTTGTAATCCCAGAAAGATTAAAACCCTGTACTGCCATTGGTCATATGGGCAGCTGTAAAGTGCGAACGAGCCCTTACATTGATGTGGATATTTTATTTTAAAAATAATATTTATTTTAATTTGTCACTGGCAGTAACTAGTAGCCTGTCAATAAATTGATGCACTCATTAACTCTCTTATCATGACATAAGCATCGGCGATAAGTAGTGCGCATTTTTTTCTACGCCTATTTCGCCTGGCTGACCTCCCACATACATAATAAAGGTCAATATGTACACAGGTATTACGCACCAGCCATTTACTGTCAACAAAATTAGGCAAGCTTTCCGGTCCACTTTCCCGAATCCGTTGGTGTTGTGGGCGGCCCAACAATTTATGGTTTTCAATTAAGAAAAACTACCCCAGGAAGCTTCTTAGTCTTAATGGTTTCCTAGAACAAACATTGTCCCGCAAAGTGTGTGCCGCGGCACACTAGTGTACTGTGGTGATTATTTGGTGTGCCGCAGAAAAAATCTAGTTTTGTGAAGATATCAAATAATCTTTATTATGATATTATATGTTTTCGCATTATATTAATATTTAATATTTTGATACTAAATCTTCTTCCTCTTCTTCTTTTCTAGGTCCTTAGGATCTGTTTGTGCCTCCGCTTGTAGCTCTTGGGATGTTGACTCCCAGCTGTCTTTCCACCTTTTTGAAGGTCTGCCTGGGGGTCTGCGTCCTTCAGGGATTCCTTGAAGGGCGGTACGTGGAAGTCTGTCATCTGACATTCTGTTTACACGATCATTCCAGTAGCGCCTTCGTTGTCGTCCCACCTCACGATATCCTCCGTCTTACACATGCTCCGGATGTCGGTATTTCTTACTCGGTCTCGCGATGTGTTTACGGTTATGGATCGGAGAGTCTTCATCTCGGAGGTTCGAAATCGAGATTTTGTTCTAGAAGTATCTGCTCTTGCCACAATCTCATCAAGTGGTCGAACATATGTTTTGTATATTTTCATTTTACTTTCTACCACTAAATCAATATTAAATAATCTTTGTTTTTTTTCTTTGGTGTACCTCTGAAATTTCTTAATTTGGCAGGTGTACTTTGAACAGAAAAAAGTTTGCGGAACACTGTCCTAGAGTACAGGGCATACACAGACTCTAGTGCGTTTTGCATCGCCTTAAATGACTTAGTGTCTTTGCTTGAACCCCTTTTAACTAAAGAAACTCGATTCTCATTTAATTCTTTTTATTTTTTATGATCAGATGATTTATTTCTTTTTCTTGGTCGTATATTTGTACCTCATGGCTGTCAGATTTTGAAATCTGTGTATTTTTCGGTTTGTCAGCTTTCTCCATTCTCTCTTATCCCTGGTCCAGACGTACGTTAATAGCGGCAAAGTGTGGCTGATTGTACCGCCATCAGTTGAGAAATCGGCGAAGTATTTATTTGGCCTTTTCCTTTCTTTTCTTTTCATTTACGCAACCATTTTAAATGTACCCAGTTTTTCTAAACGATTTCATCCATTATATCTACCCATCTTATCTAAAGGATATTATGCATATCTAGTGCCAATCTGATCATTAAAATGTTATAATTTGAATTATATAGCGGATACTTCAAAATATTTTCTCATATTCTTTGGTTACGTCATATTTGATAAGTTTTTTTTTAAACTATACTTACCAGACAATGTCAAGGTCGGTTTAGTTATAATTAATTTATTTTATTTATTAATATATTATTTATAATATTACATAAACCAGTTGGTATTGATAATTACAATATTAAGTCGAACACTGTAATATATCGTTCCGAACATTTTTTTATTTGTTGCCGACGGATGTTAGAGGTCAAAATAAAATATGGAACAAAGGCAAAATAAAGGAATGGGTAAATGATTAAGAGTTAATTTGATGAAAATTGTAAAACGTTTATATTCTTAATTTTTTCTCTTTTTTTGTGTGTATATTAGGTTAAAATCGTTAAAAACAATAAAAAACGTATTAAAAAAGAACTCCACCGATAAGACACAAGGTGGCTTAATGGGTCTCTGCAAAAAAAAAGTTCTAATTATGGATAAATTGTGATTTAAATAAATGTATACTAATAAAAAAAATATAATTTAAATATAAGTATTTTTAATAATTGCTGTAAAAATTCAAAATCTACAAATACATATATTTTTTCAACGCAAAGCATAAAAACTAGTTATAACGGAGTATTTTTAAAGATTGTCGGAGAAAAATGCTGTACTTAGTCTGCCTTTGACAATGCCTTTTCTATCTCTTGTTTTCCGGAAAATAAGACCGCCTGCGGAGCATTTTTTTGCCCTAGGTCTATTATTATTTTGTCTGCATAAAACAATGCAAAATACGTAATGATTCAGTCGCGGCATAGAAAGCGCAAATAACCACAATATGCGACCACTCGAATTCAAAAACCAAACTTTAACCGCGACCCGCATCCCTTTGCAGGGAGGTCTGCGATAAATGGCTTACCGACTTATCGTAACGATGGTTGTATAATTCTACTCTGTTTTAGGGTTGCCATTCAACACGGTCATCGTTACTAGTCAACGTTTTTGACATGGGTGTCTCAGAAAATATCTCCATATTTAATTGGTACGGTGAATCGGAATATATCCTACTATATTACTTAATTAACTTAAAATTTGTGATTTTAAAATCATAAATTAAAAAAAGTTATCCGAAGATAAAAAAATTGCCGCTGTGGGTTGTTGGTCCGATTTCAATTGCTATATAAATCCGACAAATATTTATTTTCAAACGTTGTCTGTTCAATCGTGATTTTTTTTTTCCATGTCTATATACCTTTTCCATCCTTAATATCCTACGTGCAGACAATCGTCTAAAAATTAAGCTTTGCGAATCTTAAATAATGACATAAAACTATAATGATTAAAATAATAATATTACATTTGGTATATGGTTTCTTGCATTTCGTTATAGGCTTTTCGGCTGTCCAAATTTAAAACACAGTAAGGGACATTTTTTGTAGTAGGTTTTTTTTGCATTTTTGGACTAAGTAGAGTCTACTTGGTTCATAAATGCAAAAAAAAACTACTACAAAAAATATTCCCTTACTGTGTTTTAAATTTGGACAGCCGTTTTGTTGTAATTGTTATTATTTTTTTAACTAACTAACTAACTAACCATCGCGCCGCTTCCCGCAGGGTTAGGCAGAGAGAATCGAACGCCACACCACTCTGTCTTTGCAAACATTCCCCTCTTCTACATTCATGCATCTCCTCATACATACCCGACGATTATTACGACTCCTGACCCGGCTGCTTTCAAGTATTTGGCATACCTGATTGTGCCAGGTTTTCCTCGGTCTTCCTCTGCTTCTTTTTCCAACTACATTCGCCTCATAAATTTGTTTAACCGTTCTTTCCTCACTCATACGTTCCACATGTCCAAACCATCTCAACACACCTTTCTTAATTTTATCGATGGTAAATTTTTATTAAACTTTTTTTCTATTGCAAACTACCCACCAATTCGCACTGCCCATCAATTTATGACTATTTTTTATTTTACGTTCAGAAAAATATAATTCAAACAAAAATTATAAAAATCATTTTCTTCCATTTAAATTAGAATGTAAAGAATTTTCTTTCCTACGTGGTCTTGTGAAAATCTGGCAACCCTACCACTTTTTTCATCCCTTGAGGCAGTCATTATTATGGCCCACAAAAGGTTCTATGAAGTACTTAATGAGGTACCTATATACCATACAAAGTGCAGTTGAATGAAAAATAGTATCCCAGTTTTTGCGGAAATATTTTCATTCGAATGCTCTTCTTTTGTGGGGAAAACGCACTCGGAAATGAGAGGAGCTTTTTAAATTCACGATGAAAATATATTTCATATCCAAGTACCTACTAGAAAACTTTTACGCTGAAATTCATTTTTACATAAATATCATATTATATCGTCCTGTTTCTGCCTGAAATATGTGTAATAAATAAATAACTTTTGATAATTTCATTAATTGATTCGGCAGTAATTTTGTGGTAAAATCTATCCATTTAATCTTTAATTTAAGTTTTACTTAGTAAATACCACTATTTCTTAAAATATACAGTAGATTTTAAGAAATAGTAAAACGTGTCGCAGCTTTGTTTTAGAAGCATCCTAGGACTTCAATAATGGGCAGAACGGTGAACGTTACACAAGTTTATAAAGTGATCGCTTGAACCAGCCAAATGCCAGGTCGTAAATCCTGGGATGCTCAGACTTCCAGCTTTTTCAGAAAGAAGGGAAGAAAGATAAATGTTTTATAACAAGTTGAGACACATTTAAAATCAAAAATTATTTATACCACTATTTATTAAAATCTACTGTGACACGTGTTTCGATACATTCCGCATCATTTTCAACACCGTATTTGCGGAATGCATCGAAACACTGTCACAGTAGATTTTAAGAAATAATGGTATTTACTTAGTAAAATTTTAATTAAAAATGGATAAATAGTTTCTCCAGTTATATTACCTTTGACATTTTGAGGAAACTGATATTTTAATTTTTATTAAAGAATTAACCAATTTCCATCTAACTATTGTACATAGTAAGATGAAAATTGTTTAATTTATTCTACTTTATTCGAATTTTGTTGGGCAATAATAAATTATACAAAGAGAAATAATATTCGAGGCAAATATTATACTCGGTAAAATTACTTATCCCACTGAGATGAAGATGATTTAATTGAGATAGGGGCGGACTATCGGCGCCTATGAGTAATATTCTTGGTATGTTTTTACCATTTACATATTCGAAATACGTAGCATTATACTTCTGTCATGAGGTCTTAATATTCATAATGATTTCATAATGTTCGATAATCCGTGGATTAAAGATAATCTCTTATTTTTGTAGTTTAATCAGGCAATCGTGTTAGGATAAGATAAATAAAATATTTTGAATTTAAGTTTTACTTAGTAAATACCACTGTTTCTTAAAATCTATTGTGACATGCGTCCCGCATTATTTTCAAACATCGTATGAAAATAATGCGGAATGCATCGAAACACGTGTCACCATAGATTTTTGGAAATATGTAGTGGTATTCACTTAGAAAAGAAAGTATTCACTTAGATTGATTTTTACCACAAAGTGACAATTAATAAATAACGAATATTTTATTATTATTTATTCGCTGTACCACGAATTGCTGTACCTCATTCTGGTTAAATGGAAAACAAAGGAAATAGAAAGCTCACATCTCTACTTTAATTAATTTCACAATGCTTGTAAGGCAAAGAAAATATACAAAAAATCTATGAAATAATAATTTAACTGGAAAAGTGACAGCAGCTATCAAGGAGCACACTCTCTGCTATGGGCGATGTTTACTATTTGCATGTTTTGTAATTACTTCCAACAGATGGCGCTGCCATTGAGGTGTTGTTGTTTTTTTCTTCCTGTCATATGTTACATTTTTATTTATAAAAAAAACACGCGCATGCTGAAAAGCAACGTTGTGTCAGGATTTCAAAGCAATCAGTCAATGCAATCTTATCCCAACATGATGACTTCAAATACGCGCCTATTTTAATCTATATATTTTTGTAACTAAATTTTTTTTATGTTTGTTTGATCAAAATCTTAATCTTCTAAGGTCATCATGTTGGGATAAGATTGCATTCATATGCAACGTTGTATCAAAATTTACGAATCAATCGGTTAATAACTTTAAGAGATTTATTTAATCAAACGAACATTACATTTTTATTGAAATAGATTAATTCAATTATTTGTAATCAAATGCTTTGATATCGTTTAATCCATTTCTTTTTCATTTGTGATAACATATCGTTTATTTATGTGCATTTATTATGCTTTAAATGGTGTGACCACCGATAAGATAACTGTCGTGCGATTAATGTAAAGCCGGACTCAAAGTACAAAATATAAATAGCTATATTTTAATACATGTCGTCTTTATCGAGAATTACATAATAGGTACTTAAAGATTTTTTATTTTACAAGGTTGGATCCAATTTTTCTGCGAATAAAAATATTAATTATTAATTATATCAGACAGGCGCCGCGGCGTAGTTGGATAGACGCTCGACTGCGAAACTGGCGTCGCGGGTTCGATTCCCGCCAATTGCAAAATAAATTCAAGAAATATTAATTTTTAATTGGTCTGGGTGTTTGTGATGTATTATTCACATTAACCTTCCCTATCCTTAGTATCCTACCTGCAGACAAGCATCTAAAATATACGCTTTGAGGGTTATTCCTTCAAAAAGAAAATAATAAAAAAATAAATATCGGCTGTATTCTAGTGACAAGGACCTTAAAGGACTAAGCTTTAGCACATTAGCTTTCATAATCTAGTACGGGTACGGGTATTCAACCCCAAGTGCCCTAGCCATTACTGCTACTATCTCTCCCTATATACTATTCTTAAGGTAAGGTGGAGAAAAGGTAATTGAGAGATGTTTGCAAAGACATGTGGTGTTCTATTCTCTCTGCCTTTCAACATATATGCTCTATGGGTTTAACATATATGTTTAACCCTGATGATGACAAGGTTCTTGTCGAAACAGGTTGGAGAAAATTACCAATAAAAGGTTGTTAAAAACAAAGTCCTTTTATTTTATAAAGTTTATAAAATGTGCCACAAAGTATCTGCGAAAAACATTCAAGAAAAAAAAGTTAGTTAGCGCTTTCCACAAAGTATACCGGTGTCGATATATCGCTTCTCAGCACTCTAAGGGCGATTGTCTACTACCCGGAATTTTACCGTCCGGCTTTCCGGTTTTGAAAAATGAAAGCGACTACGACAGTTTAGCGTGATCGAATTTACGCGCAACGTGTTCACGCACCGATCAAAAGCTCCGATCCAAAGATGGACAAAAGCACAAGCCAATCCAAGCCAATCGTCGTTTTAAAACGCTAACTGACGTGCCAGACAGTAAAATTCCGTGTAATGGACAAACGCCCTAAAAGCGCTCGTGCACTACACGGCATTTCACTGTCCGGTGTAACATGAAAAAAAAGTATTTCTCCGAATCGGTGCACGATCACGGTGCACGTGAATTCGATCACGCTAAACCGTCAAACCTCGTAGTAATTCTGCTATGATAAAACGGATGATTGGTTTGGATTGGCTGGTGCTTTTGGCCGACTTTCTTCGGAAAGGTGCGCTGGATCGGTGTGCGATCACGGTACGCGTAAATTCGATCACGGTGCACGTAAATTCGATCACGCTAAACTGTCGTAGTAGCTTTTATTTATAAAAAAAAAATACATGTTTAAATATTGGAGCAAGAATGAATAATTTGACCGTTTGTTGCCTTTTATATGCTGACGACGCTGTTCTTCTTGCCGATAGCAAAGAAGACCTGCAAACGTTGGTGACAAAAGTGTATAATGTGTGCAAGGAAAGTGATTTATTGATGAATGTTAGCAAATCCAAAATCATGGTTTTTGAAAGAGATGAATGTAGATCTGAGTGTGAAATATTGGTAAATGGGGAGATTTTGGAACAGGTAGATGATTTCATATATTTGGGTAGTATGTTTTCTAGGGATGGAAAGATTGATAAAGACATAGAAAGGAGAGTGAATGCTGGGAACAGAGTGAATGGTGCACTAAAATCAGTTTTAGCAAATAAAAATCTATCAGCGGAAGCTAAACTGGCAGTACACGATGGAGTTCTGGTTCCAACCCTTATGTATGGAAGCGAAGCATGGAGTTGGCAAAAGAAGGATGAAAGCAGACTGAATGCAGTCGAAATGCGATCGCTCAGACGAATGTGTGGCAAAACGATGTTTGATAGATGTTCGAATGATGAAATAAGGAAAGAATGTAAGGCTGAGATAAGCATTATCGATAAAATTAAGAAAGGTGTGTTGAGATGGTTTGGACATGTGGAGCGTATGAGTGAAGAAAGAACGGTTAAACAAATTTATGAGGCGAATGTAGTAGGAAAAAGAAGCAGAGGACGACCGAGGAAAACTTGGCACAATCAGGTATGTCAAATACTTGAAAGCGGCCGGGTCAGGAGTCGTAATAATCGTCGGGTATGTATGAGGAGATGCATGAATGTAGAAGAGGCAAAGAATGTTTGCAAAGACAGAGTGGTGTGGCGTTCGATTCTCTCTGCCTACCCCTGCGGGGAAGCGGCGTGATGGTTAGTTAGTTAAAAAAAAAAACGGACTGCCGGACGGTAAAATTCCGTGTAGTGCACAAGCGCTTTAACTGTAATATAACCAACCTAATGATTTTTACGGATATTGACGAGTTTGCTTAGTACCAAGTGGTATCTTCCAGTACCTTCCCAGTCTGGGAACACGTTGGAAGTCCTGAATTATTCAGGGCTTCGCGAGGGGCGAGTCCTGTCGTCCTGCCGGTAGGTACCTGCCCACCCAGCCACTTTCCGTGATGAACTTCCTCTTTCCCGTAATTATATTAACGAGATTGGCCGACACACTTTGTTTGCTTTGCCGCGCTACACACAAAACTAGATTATGCTTCCCTACCCGTGCCTTAATCTTCGTGCGAACTCATCAAAGAATCACAACAGTTAACTTAATTTCTAATTGTTAATCTTACGACGAAAAAACTATCAATATTGAGGAAAAATATATTGATATATATTTTACATACATAAGAGAGTAAAAAAACTTGTGTAAAATAATAAAGTCATCAAAATTTGGTCTGTATGTTCCCGATAGTTAGCTAAGACAGCGTCGGCATAGATTGTTTCACATTCCTATACACAGGACCAACCTGCCGATGGTTATGCCTGTAGGAAGAGCTACCGCTATGTTGAACAATATCACATTGGATATTGATCTGTTCCATGTGTCCGAAGGAGTTTTCCGAAGCGGGATTCTTCTACACATTTAACAAGAGTCTTCTTGCTTACTTTTTAATTATTTTTTTTAATGTATACGCCTTAAATGTTTGTTTGTAATGTATGTATTAATTATTTAATAAATTGAATTGAATTGAATAATAGGTATAATATCTAGCACCAAATCGCTATGCAACAAATCGCTCACTCCTTTCAAGAACGTCATAAATAAATAAAAAACTCGATTTTTCAGTAGAACGTTTTTAAAGTTTAAAAATATAATACAATGTATGAAAAATAAATATCAAGCCATTTATTGAACTTTTTACTGTGCAACAAATCTTTTTAGGTAAAACCTGAAGGTTTTCTCTCCATTTGAAAAATATTAAGTATATTTAAAAAAATAATTAAACAATACCTTTTCTTCAAAATGCAAAAACAACATTTTCTGCCCTGTAGCTGGTAAATATTAAATTAAAAATATGCCTCCTTTGCTGGGATAAAGTACATTTTCTGATCATTTCGAAAACATGCACAACTGAAAATTGACGATTTTTGATTTATGACGTTCTTGAAAGGAGTGAGCGATATGTACGATCATTTACTTTTCTATGAAAATTGTATGAATGTATTTTATTGAATTTTATGAAAACAAATATTCATGATAAAAATGTGTCATTTTACTAAACGCTGTAAATTGTATAAATGAAATTATCTATCTAAACCCAGTGATGGTATTAAAAAAATTCAGGAACCGGTTCGCCCTTTAGGTACTACCCCCCCCCCCTCTATACAAAATAGTTTTTACATTTATTAATTTTTTTATTCTTAACATAAACAGAACATTCACATAACAATTGAGAAGGCTCCAAATACAGAAGCGTATATCTTTCACGATATTCTTTTTACTAGGTGCAATAACTTCACTGAAATTTTCCTCTGTTTTTTTTTATCTATCCAATATTTTTTCTCTTCGTGAGGTTCAAATATGTTTACAAGGTGGCGAACCAAGTAAACCGTGTGTGCTCCGATACATGATCTCAATCGGAATATTGTGTGACAACAAAGGGTTTAGTACCGGTTCGGCGAACTCTAAAAATTTTCCACACCGGTTCTAGCGAACCGGTGTGAACCGGTTGAATCCCACTACTGTCTAAAGTTTTGACAATGCCTTAATGGTTTAGGCTCTAAACCATTAAGGCATTGTCGGTGAAAATTGTGCAAAATAAAAACTGCATAAAATGTAACTACCCGAAACTGCAATTATGAACGGGTACCTTATTTCACGAGTTCCAGTCAGCGAGATTCGTTTGTGAAACTGGGATCCATATCTTTCGCTCAGCGTATCTGAACGGAAATTAAGATCTAGTGTTCATAAACCACCACCGTCTACTCTAACAGATACGAAAGGTGCTATCTGTATAATTAATGTTTTTAGGAGTAGCAAAGATATTTCAAATTTATCATAGGACACGTGTTTTTGTATTGCAGATGACTTTTAACCTTTAGCGTGCGGGGATGTTATTACGTTAATGCCATTTTTTTCTTCATAATATTAGTTGCTGTTGACGTCTCCACCTTTCTTTCATAATGTTAAATAATCGTGTAATTTCATTCTGAAATAATAAGGGCATTCATTTTGACAAAATATAATTTCACCCACTAATTCAAATATTTGTACGTATATTTTTTACTTTTCTTGCTAGATTTTTAAAAATAAAGTTTGCGTTGAAATATGTTATATTTTCATTAGGGAGTGTATTTTACGAACTTAAAACTCGCATATCGTTAAGCATTTTGAAGTGAAAAGTATCACAGAAAAAAATCCATTTATTTTGCAATATGTATTTGAAGTACATATATCGCTCACTCCTTTCAACAACGTCAAAAAACTAGATTTTTCAGGAGATCGTTTTTAAAGTTTGAAAATATCATAAATTGTATTAAAAATAAATATCAAGCCACTTATTGAACATTTTACTGTGCAACAGATCTTTTTAGGTAAAACCTGAATGTTTTTTCTCCATTTGAAAAATATTTTGTATATTTAAAAAAAATAATTAAACTTTACCTTTTCTTCAAAATGCAATAACAACACTCTCTGCCCCTTAGCGGGTAAATATTAAGTTAAAAATATCCCGCTTTTGCTGCGATATAGTACATTTTCTGAGCATTCCGAAAACATGCACAACTGAAAATTGACGGTTTTTGATATATGACGTTGTTGAAAGGAGTGAGCGATATGTATTTCTTTTTTTAAATTTTTGTTTAAGATATACATATTATGAATACAAATAATTCGAAATGATACATTTTTTTATAACGAGCTACCTCTCTAATTTACATAGCATACTGATTGTGATTAAGGAGCGTGTTACAAAATATATTTCAAAACTGAAATTACAATTACAATTTATTATATAGATGATGATATTTATACAGATGAGGACTCGATCATAATGATATTTATAAATATAAGGATACCTTCGATACAGGGGCCGAGTCATATATATATATGTATATATGTATATATATATATATATATATATATATATATATATATATATATATATATATATATATATATATATATATATATATATATTTATATAAATATATATATATATATATATATATTTATATATATTTATATAAATATAAATATATATATAAATATATATATAAATATATATATATATATATATATATATATATATATATATATATATATATATATATATATATATATATATATATATATACATATATATAAATATATATATATATATATATATATATATATATATATATATATATATATATATATATATATATATATATATATATATATATATATATATATATTTATGTATATGTATATATATATGTATATATATATTTTAAATATGGCGTTTTCGTTTCACGGTTAAACTTTTAACACATAATGCCTTAAATATTAACTTAAAAATTGTGTATATTTTTGATAACGTATTTATATTTATAATGTTTTTTTTCATTAGTAGAGCCAATATTCTATTCGTGGTTAAAATTTGTGGTTAAATATTATCGCAAATACAGTTTATTTTCCTAAATATTTTAAATGTGGTGTTACGATAAGTGTCGCACCGCACCTTCGATACTCAACAACGTTCAGCGTGAACGACACATGGCGTAATTACCCCGGAAAACGCTATCAACATCAACTGAACTGCCAAGATAACAGTGAACGTGTGAAAGTAGATTTTCTTTGTTTTTCTTTGAAACTTCATTGATTCGACTTTGTGGTAATATCTATCCATTTCTTATTTACATTTCACTTGGTAACTATAACTATTTCTTAAAATCTGTTGTAACACATCGCTCACTCCTTTCAAGAACGTCATAAATCAAAAATTGACAATTTTCAGTTGCGCATGTTTTCGGAATGCCCAGAAAACGTACTATATCCCAGCAAAAGCGGCATATTTTTAACTTAATATTTACCTGCTACAGGGCAGAAAGTGTTGTTTTTGCATTTTGAAGAAAAGGTATTGTTTAATTACTTTTATCAAAAAACTAAATATTTTTCAAATGGAGAAAAAAACTTCAGATTTTACCTAAAAAGATCTGTTGCACAGTAAAAAGTTCAGTAAGTGGCTTGATATTTATTTTTAATACATTGTATTCTTTTCAACTATTCTTCAACTTTAAAAACGTTCTCCTGAAAAATCAAGTATTTTGATTTATGACGTTCTTGAAAGGAGTGAGCGACATGTTTCGGTGCATTTCGCAACATATTCAAACACCGCATTTCTTATGATTTTCAAACCGTATTTGAAAATGATGCGGAATACATCGAGATAAGTATGACATTCCAATGTGGTTCCACACCAAGTGAAATTAATGAAATTTTAAACGGCTATAAATAGAAATTTGGAAATATCTAATTATTTTTACTTTTTTTTAAGAAATGTCACATTGATACTTGGGTTTTGTTAAAAAAAATATTTACTTTTATTCGATTCCTAATTGACGTAAGTGAATAAAATATTATTTTACTCTCATTAATATTAAATTCGTAAAATTCGGATACTGTTTTTCGTAATTTAATTGACATTTACTTCCGGAGGGTTTTTCCAAGTAGTAGCTTACAAATAACGGAATTAATTAGAAAACATATCGCGCACTCCTTTCAAGAACGTCATAAATCAAAATACTTGATTTTTCAGGAGAACGTTTTTAAAGTTTAAAAATATAATACAATGTATTAAAAATAAATATCAAGCCACTTTTTGAACATTTTACTGTGCAACAGATCTTTTTAGATAAAATCTGAAGGTTTTTTCTCCATTTGAAAAATATTTAGTATTTTTTTAAAAAATAACTAAACAAAACATTTTCTTCAAAATACAAAAACAACACTTTCTGCCCTGCAGCGGGTAAATATTAAGTTAAAAATATGCCACTTTTGCTGGGATATAGTACATTTTCTGGGCATTCCGAAAACACGCACAACTGAAAATTGACGATTTTCGATTTATGACGTTCTTGAAAGGAGTGAGCGATATATGTTACATATAGTAAAAATCAAATGTGATTTTAATTATAATGTACTTAAAAAAATAATTGCGAATCTCATTTAGAAAAGAGCCAATTGAATACTAATAATATCCTCTACATTGTGTTAAGTTAGAATATCGTCACATTGTGTTAAGTTAGAATATCGTCACATTGTGTTAAGTAAAAAAGATGTCCTCCAAATAACAAAAACATGTCCACCACATTGTGTTTAGTGATAATGTTGTCCGTCACATTGTGTTAGATAAGTAAAAAATATCCCACCAAATAATTCAAACATGTCCACCGCATTGTAATTAGTAATAATATGTCCACCGCATTGTGCGTAGTGATAAAATGTCAACCACATTGTCAACGCGCTTAGAGTGTCGGAAATGAAGACTCTAAGAAGCACATCAGGCAAGAGTCTTCGAGATAGAATAAGAAACGCCAGGATCAGGGATATATGCGAGATCGAAGATGTCGTTAGGTGGGCAAGGCAACGAAGGAGACAATGGTATGCGCATGTGAGAAGAATGGAATCATCTAGACTCCCCCACATCGCACTGTACGGCCAACCCCATGGTAAATGACTCCTGGGCAGACCACCAAAGAGATGGGTCGATAGCCGGGAATCGACATCGCTGGAGGCTAATCCCTCGTAAAAACAGGCCACAAGACCTACAACAAGATGAAGGAGAAGAAGAAGAAGACATTGTATATTTTGAGAACATATTTTACACGATATTATATTATGCCTCATGCTCCTCTTTAGTGATCGCCAGTTCACCTTGCTCGAAAATTATTATCAAACTGTCAAGTTTAGTGGGGGGGGGGGGGAAACTGTCGTAAACTTGAATAAAATCTATTATCTCGAGAAATAAAAATGCTTTGTGTTCTGATCCACTCACATTTTTATTAACCAACTAGTTTCGGCAACAACCTGTTGCCCTCTTCAGGGGTTCATTTATTACTGAAACCCTGAAGAGGGCAACAGGTTGTTGCCGAAACTAGTTGGTTAATAAAAATGTGAGTGGATCAGAACACAAAGTATTTTTATTTCTCGAAATAATATATCAATATGATCCACAAAGTTAATGCTTTCAATATTCAAAACATTGAATAAAATCAGTTCACGGTAGAGACGTGAACCCTCTTTGATTCTCCATTATCAGTTCAATTTCTCCGGGCTGGCGAAAAGCACATAAAACATTTACTTTTATGTACATAAAAAGAGAATATTTATTTAACAGGAGCTTTGTTGGAAGCATGCAGCGTGTCTGGAGGAAAAGCCCCCTTTACTAAGGCGTTTGATTTACTCTTTCATTTTTATACAAAGGACCTTCGGGAGTAGCGTAAGCATTGCGTATGTGCGTGCAATATGAACACATGGGCTCTCCCGGGTTACATTATGTACCATCAGGACTATGACTATTTATGCAGTACCTACGCACTCTTACCACACCGCTAGAGATCTGGAAAATCCCGTTAAAGATTTATCTTTACTATCAGAAGGTAGCTTTTTGGAAAACTACAAGGAAATTTCAAAACAGTAGATACAATTTTAAAATTAACAAGAGTAGAGTAAAAATCTGTGTCCTCATCCGTAGTGTAATGGTCAGCACCCTTGGCTACCGTACTGGTGGTCTCGGTTTCGATTCCCAGGGGGGGGGGCCGGTTCAAATAAAAATCCGTGTTTTTTTTCACTCTAGTATTTATTTAATATTACCCTGGACTGCTGAACGGAAGGCTGATCACCTTTCCTTCATGCATGTGTTAACGATCAAGATAACGTTGCGTTTAAATGATGCAGTGCCCTATGCACCATTGGGTGTGGATGAGGGTTTTAAGAAGTAAAAATATTTGCAAATATAGTGCTTTTGCGTACGTGTTTTCTCGCACGATACTTTTCATTTGTTTTATGTGATTTGTTTTTTGCGAAGTTAAAAAAAAAATCAAATAGCACAAGTATTTTTTAGCACGCACCCGTGAAAATCTCTCTTGCTAAAAAAATAAACAAATATTGAACTTTTGTAAAATGTCCATTTTACGATTATTTGCATGGTTCAGACAAACAGTTGGATGCCACCGATTCTAGCCGTAGTAGAGTTTCTTTGATGCTATTTTCTATTGAACGATCTCTAAAATCCACGGATTCCGCGAATTAATTATGTTTGAAGAAGCCCGACTCATCGGTCAAGAACAGTCCCAATATTCCTTTTCGCGACATTTTCGAGAAACGACCCCGCGAATACCTAATAAATATCGTGTACTTTATTTTGTTTTTATTAGAATTTTATCACGTGTGTTGATTTAAGGCCCAGCAATCGTCAAGTCGCAACTTATTTTTTTCTGAATCCAGATAAAGTTTAACGTAATTTTGTTCTTAAAACACGGTTTTTGCATTGAGTTTTTTCTCGGAAGGTTTTTTTTTTCAATATTTGTACGACTAATTAATAGTTTTGAAAAGAAAAGAGTTATTGAAAGGTTAGGAGTTAATAAAAAAATCCATACGAGTATATATTCTAGATAACAAAAAATATCCAATGTACATTCTTTAAAAAAAAATCGGGTGTAAAAAATGTGTGACCTGTCCGGTGGTCGGCCGGTGATTGAATTCTGTGTTTGTGAGTAAGGCGTTAAGCAGGAGTTAGAAGAGAAATAAAACAGTGGACAATCATCCGATCGTAGAGAACTCGGAACCGTTCAGATTGTAGAGAGCGTGTCGACGAATTGTAGAGTTAGGTCCAGCTGAGGAGTTTTTGTGCGCTCGTTGAGCGTTTATCCTGTCACCAGTCGGTTGGCACTCTGTGGCGGACTGAGCGGCCGATTGGGCGCTGCGTGGATTAGTCAGTCTGTCGTGACGACCAAGGTTAGGCCACTATCCCGCCGCTCCTCAAACTGTACGGCTAAACCAATTTTAACCTGTCCAGGATTGAGTTTTTTTTTTAAATATTTTTTTACTCATTATAATTTATATCATAGTCGATGATATAAGCAACACATTTTCTTGAATAAGAAAAACGTTTACACCACAGTAAACATGATTTATCGCATCATTGGAAAATTTGATATAACTCATGTTTTAAAAGTGTTTTGATATAAATCATGTCATAAACCATGTTTTGTATTTGTTGTATAAACAAGGTGTATGGTCGTATATAAATACGACCATACACCTTGGAAACGTTAACAACCTAAATATAAATTAATTTTTAATCCATTTATTTCGCGAGGAAAGCAATACTTATTATTTCTGCTGTAAAATAAGAAAAATTGTCGTTTAATTTCTATTATAAAATGATACACGCGTCCACTCACTAGAGCGATGGTCGACAACCTTTTGTATGCGTAAAATTTGAAAAAGTTATTTGATAAGTGGGTAAAAGCTCTTTGAGTTAGATAATGTTCTTTTACTTTTTTCAATGATTTTATTTTTATTTTCATAAAATTGGGAGTGTAAATATATATTAATATAATAAAACAAAATAATCTGCCAAAGTTAGGAATAAAATGGAACAGAAAAATCAATTCTCTTGCAAAACGATCGATAGTTCACTTTCTAAAATCTCTCAAAAAAGCTCAAATCGGTAGAAACAATATTAAATCTTCTACCGATTGCCACCATTGGTTAATTTTTTTTAACATAACGTGGTTTGTAAGTGAACTACTCGTGTATTGTACTCCCGGAAAGGTTAAGCACCACTGGATGAGAAAATTAAGTAAAGTGATGCGCTTGAAATAAGTAGTGCCAGTGACCTTTACAACTCACATCTTAAATTATACCAACACTCATTACTCAATACTTAATAAATATTTCTTATTACGTAAAAAAACGTGTCAATGTTTTTCTTCAAATTTCCTCTTTTCAATGCTATTTTAATTTATGTGAATTTTAATTAAAGAGAAATTATGTTCGTTTGCCCTTATGTCGTCGGTCTAACCCGGATATTGTGTTATCCGTGTATTTTCAGGATTTATTATCGATTGAAATGAGGTTTGAACTATATAATGAAATGTTTGCAAGCGACCCATGCTGATTACCATACAGGAGCTAGTCAAACTACCGATTTGATCGTTAACCGTCATTGGAAAGTATTGTATTTAATTTTTGTTGTTGTTTTTTTTTAAGTATTTATTTGGCTGTTACCCAGTGAAAGGATGTTTCTGTGTTCTATGAGTATTTGTTTTTCGTGAATATTGAAACATATTTTTCAATTAATAAATCTTAATTTTGCGTCTTAAAATGTACGTATTATTACAAACAAACAAAAAATCATTTAAAAAAAAGTTTTTTTTTTTTAATATCATTAAGGCGGGATATTCGATAGCCCGCAACTTAATTTTCCTCAAACCCAAGTAACAACTAACGTAATTGATTTTTTCATCTTAAAACACCTTTTTGTATTGAAAAAAAAAAAAAAAAAATAGCAACGAGCTATGGAGTTTCAAATGGAAAAAAATTCAATATGTATTCTGAAAAAAAAGCTTAATTCCAATATGTATTATTTAAAAAAATAGAATGTTCGCGGTGACACGTCTGGCTTCTCGCGCAGCCGACCGCTTACTGATTTGTGTATTTGCGAGTACCCCCTTAACTTTAATAGCATTTACTTACACTTATAACTACTCAAAATATTAATCACATCCGTTTTTGGTCGACCCGAAGACCAACATGCACTAAGAATTGCAGAAAATCATGCACTAAAGGTCGAGGTCTAACATGCACTATTACATGTTTTGTTTACATTTCGACATCTCAACATAGGTGAAGAAGAATATAGAAGTCTGGATATTTACAGGGCTTACGACCTGTCGTAGGCTGGTTAAAACAACAAGTATTTGGGCACACTCAAAATGATGTTAATTATGTTATTATTTATTATCATTTAAATATTTGTCACAAGAACATTTTTCTAATAATCACTTTGCAGTTTTTCTTGAATGCGTCTTGGCATCTTTTTTTTTTTTTGTTTCATTACGAATAAAAAAATAATTTAAACTTGAATTGGTTGTAATCCATCTTGGTATATATGTACATATTCAATTATAACTTGTTAATATAAACACAAAACATAACATAACTCATAATGTTATATTCTTTTTTATTGTTTGATTACAGAAAAAAGTAATTTATACTTGTATTGGTCCATATTGTAATTATAATCTATCTTAGTGTGTATGTACATATTTAATTATAACTTGTTTACATAAACACAACATAACATAACTCACAATGTTAAAACCCTTTGTGTTATTGTTTGATTACGAAAAAAAGTAATTTATACTTGAATTGGTTATAATCCATCTTGGTATATATGTACATATTTAATTATAACTTCTTTATATAAACATAAAACATAACATCACTCACAATGTTGTTTTTTTTTTTGTCGTTTGATTATGAAAAAAAGTATTTATACTTGAATTGGTTAGAATCCATCTTGGTACATATCGCGCACTCCTTTCAAGAACGTCATAAATCAAAAATAGAAAATTTTCAGTTATGCATGTTTTCGGAATGCCAAGAAAATATACTATATCCCAGCAAAAGCGGCATATTTTTAACTTAATATTTACCCGCTACAGGGCAGAAAGTGTTGTTTTTGCATTTTGAAGAAAAGGTATTGTTTAATTATTTTTTTAAATATACTTAATTTTTTTCATATGGAGAAATAACCTTCAGGTTTTACCTAAAAAGGTCTCTTGCACAGTTAAAAGTCCAGTAAGTGGCTTGATATTTATTTTTAATACATTGTATTATATTTTAAAACTTTAAAAACGTTCTTCTGAAAAATCAAGTTTTTTGATTTATGACATTCTTGAAAGGAATGAGCGATATGTCATAACTTGTTTATATAAACACAACTATAACATAACTCACAATGTTATATTCTAAATTTGGTTGAAAGGGGTGGGTTGACCATGTTTGAATTGTTATGTTTGTATTTGGATGTACATTTTGTAGCATGTTACTGTTGAATTAGGACCTAAATACTCACTCAAACTGTTTGCCCTCCCTTGCTGGTATAATGTATTTTTTAAAACTCTATGTACAACCTGTACCTAAAACTAAGGGCATGACAATAATTAAATATGAATTGCCAGTTAAAAAAATAATCATTCAGGAAGTGGAAAACTTCTTTTCCCTTGGGAGTTCTTGTCCCAGTAAAAGACAACTCGTTATTACGGTCTATTTTTTACATAGAAAATTTAAATGATGGTCAATAAAGGATAAATAATAACTTAAAATTTATTGAGCTAAATTATTTCACAAAATTGTTGTGTACATTTACTATGTAAATTTACAATAAATATGTATATTCTGTCCTTTTGTCCCAATCCTGTGGATTTGTCTGCAGCAACAAATGACACTTTCGTCACTCCGGACTATTTTGCGAAACCCTCTTTAGCTCCTCATATGTTGAACAGCCCATGTCCTCATATAAGTCGCAAAGATATTCGCGGCCTTGGTGTCCTCTGGCGTTTGTTCTCTCTATCATCAGGTGCAGGAAACCCTCTCTCAATATGTGACCGATCCATTTGGCGCGTCTCTTCGAGATAGTCCCGAGTAGGTGCCTTCTTTCTTCGATTATTCGTAGTACCTCATCGTTCAAGATGTGGTCCCTCCAGGATATCCCTAGCATTGTTCTATACAGCCACATCTCAAATGCACTGAGCCTTTTCTTATCTCTTTCAAATAATCAACTATATTTTAATTCATATATTTTTTTCTATGAAAATAAAACAACCTTTGCTACAAATAGAATAGTCTTCATACTTTTTTAATAATTCTGCTTAGTTAATTCACTTGGTTTTTCTTTACAACATTTTGAGTGTGTCCAAATACTTGTTCACAAAATCTGGATTATCTCCAATTATCATGTGTGTGATTATAATCCAGGATTCAGACCTCACATACTGATATAAGAGTTTCTGCTTAGTAAAAAGCTTCTTTACATCTCACCAATAGATGTCTCTAGTGAAGTTCTAGTGATTCAAGAACAAGGTTTCTAAATTTGTTCATATATATAGAACTTCCAAGAATTTATGTAGTGTGGTTGTCAATAATGGGTAGAATTGGTGAATGTTACACGTGTGTAAAGTGATCACTTAAACCAGCTTATGACGGTCGTCAGCCCTGTAAATGCCCAGACTTCCATATTCTTCGTCATCTTTGATGAGATGTCAAAAAATAATATGGTTTTTCTTTAATAATTATTTCGTATTTTAAAATAATTTGGCCTTTCAGTGACTGTATTTCTGTGAACAAAAGTGTATTTTAAACCCAATTTAGCATTTCAGTGAGTTTATTTTTACAAACAACTCTGTACTTAAAAGTAATAAAAATTACCCTTTCTGTGAGTGTTTTTGTAATCAAAACTGTATTTCTTAATTCATGTATCTTTAATTGAGTGGGTTTTTTTCTCAAAAAAAAATTGTCATTTAATTTTCTTATTTTATTTACCATTCGTAAGTATTGGAAGCACTTCGTTAAAGGTCATTCGTAACAGTTCGGTCTTAAATTATTTTTAGCATATTTTTTTTAAATGGTCATATTGTTTGAGGGGTTTCTGAAATATTATTTGTAAGAGAGCACAGACGTTTTGTAATGCACATTCTTACATTTTTAACACTCTGACCTTTAAAGTTTTTATATTATAAATATTTCAAATATTTATAGCGCTTAACTTCGTGGTCAGATATTTGAACAAAATTTTAATTATATATTATTAAACTTACCAAGAATTTAGTATACCGATTTTAAGACTTACCCCTCTCTTCATCAGTCATTCCGACGAAGAGATGAGTACTTCCCGAAGCCGGCAGTCTAAAATCTTGGTATATGGTTACATAACAATATAACTAAAATTTTGTTATATTTTTTATAACAGTCACCCAAAGAAATATAAATACTATATTCTCAATATTATGAATATTTAAAGCATTTACTTTGTGGTTAGTCATTTTTACTTATTTATTTTATTACAAAAATGTTAATAATATTAGTATATAACCACTCACCGAGATTTTTATGCCTACTGGTTTCGAGACGTACCCGTCTCTTCGTCAGGACAATCACTACCACAGCATGCAAACAATACTACCCTTCACTACCATAGCACTATTTACACACAACTACACAAAATGTTTAACACATGTGATTTTTGGTCGACCCGAAGACCAACATGCACTAAAGGTTTCAGCACAAACATGCGTTACGAGCCGAGTAGACATTAAAATCTCAGTGGTGGAATCTCTCTGGAGTGGTTATAAACTAATATTATTAAAAAAATTGTAGAAAAATAAATAAGTATAAATACCATGTTTATCTAACATAATAATAATATAAAAACCATGTTCACCAACATATTTTAGATGTAGAATTTTCTAATTTATACTTAATACTGTCGTAAAATGCAAATTTTGCAATACGATGATGTAAAATCATCTCTAGTATAAATTTTCACCGTTAGTCGTACTGTATTAGTGGCCATCATTGGATATACTTGCATCGCTAATGGAAATTGGTCAAGAGAGAGTGTTCAAGTGTCTGTATTGAAGTATGTCTGTGTTCACTGCTGTTTGGTTTAGGTCAATTAGCAATGTGCTATTTGTATGCTTGAATTGATAGTCAAAGCATTGTATATTATTGCAATGCCGGAACCGTATTTCAATTTCGCAGTTTGTAGGAATGATTCATAGTTAAACAAATACAATGAATTCAATTTTATTCCTGTTTAATTATAACAACATTGTCATATCGCCCGCTCCTTTCAAGAACGTCATAAATCAAAAAACCTGATTTTTCAGGAGGACGTTTTTAAAGTTTAAAAATATAATACAATGTATTAAAAATAAATATCAAGCTACTTATTGATCTTTTTACTGTGCATCAGATCTTTTTAGGTAAAACCTAAAGGTTTTTTCTCCATTTGAAAAATATTTAGTATTTTTAAAAAAATAATTAAACAATACATTTTCTTCAAAATTAAAAAACAACACTTTATGCCCTGTAGCGGGTAAATGTTAAGTAAAAAATATGCCACTTTTGCTGGGATGTAGTACATTTTCTGGGCATTCCGAAAACATGCACAGCTGAAAATTGACGATTTTTGATTTATGACGTTCTTGAAAGGAGTGAGCGATATATCAAAAAATAATAATAATAATAATAATAATAATAATAAATTTAAAAAAAAAATGTTTGAACCATTTCCTATACGGTAAGATGGAGTTTAACTCTTTACGTTCTTGAAAGGAGTGAGCGATATGAGAAACAATGTTCATTCAAAAGAAATGGTTTTATTATTAGATTGATTGTTCTTATCCTTCTAATAATAAAACCGTCCGCCTCCGTAGTGTAATGGTTATTGCGCTAGGCTACCATGCTGGAGGTCCCGGGTTCGATTCCCAAGAGGGTCAAAATAAATATTAGTGATTTTTCAGTCTAATATTTATTTGATATAACCCTGGACTGGTACCTGAAGCGGAAGGCTGATCACCTTTCCTTCGTGTATTTAACGATCAAGATAACACTGCTTCTATACGATGCAGTGCCCTATGCACCATTGGGGTGCGGATAAGGGTTAGAAGAAGTTATCAATTCTGAAATCAAGGTATTATCTTTGGTGTATTAAATAGTAAAAAAAAAATTGGTTACGGATTTATATATTTTTTAAAAAAATATCTAGTTTGATTTTATAATTAAATTGTTATCATTAGGCACCATTTTCCTTTTCCTATCTACTATTCCTTCTTCATACACTAGTAATATTCTTCATCTTAAGCTCCTTCATCTACATCATCTGTATCCCATCAAATATATTTCACTTCTATGTATGCCTCCATAGCGTAGTGGTTAGCGCTTTAAGCTTCCGTACTTGAGGTTTCAGTTTCAATTCCCATAGGGTTCAAAATAAATATAAGCAATTTTATGTTCTCATATTTATTTAATATCACCCTGGCCTTGTAGCCGCAGCGTAGGACTGATCACCTTACCTTTACGTAATAAGTATTAAGAAAACTCTGTGTCAATACGATACAGGGCCTTATGTAGTGTGTATTGTGTGCAAAAAGGCCCTAAAATAATAAAAATAATTTAATATAATTTATATTTAACGCACTAAATATGTGATTTTCCATTTTATAATTAAAATGTAACTTTTTAAAATCACTATAAATATTTTATTATAACTTAATTATAATGTCTACCGGTTTCGAAGCTAACCGCTTCTTTATCAAGACTGATGAATACTAAAACACTAACTACTAAACAATATTCAAAATAGTTTGACAGTTAGGGAAAGAAGCTTAGGCAGATCGCAAGTGGCTTTATTTTTTTGTGTTGAGTATACTCGGGCGACTATTATCTGCGAAAATTCCCACACCCGAGATAACTTAGGCAAAGTTCACTCGCAGAAAAGATCACTACCGAATAAACTCAGGTGAAAATTAATATGATTTATGGTATGTGGAAGCGGAGGAAGTGACAAGAGGGGGAAAAGATCTGACGAGAAAATCGGTACTACTGCGAGCCCTGCAATGTGGGCCTTTGTGCTTTTTTCCCCCTCTATTTTTCTTATTTCTAGGTTTTTCTTTGGATATTTATGTTCAGTTAGTAGAATTTTTCTTATTGAAAAATAAATATTACTTGAGGGTTTTTTTTTTAATATATAATGGCGTTGCATATAAAATATTATTGCTTTTGCCAATGTCAAGTTAATTTAATAAAATATGATAGACTTATTATTAAACTATAAATTAATTCAATATAATTTAAACAAAATAACGAAAAGTTTGTAGATAATTGGGTTCCTGCTCGCCAGGATGAGATGAATATCTGTAGGGAGGGGAACAAGCGGGGCGAGAGTTTTAAAAAATGATGGCATTTGGTCATTTATTGGGCAAACAAAGAATATATGGTTAAGGTCTTCCTCTTCAAAACGACACGGGGGAGTCAAAGACACTACTGAAGGGGTTAATAATATAAAAATTATTACTTTTAATTTATTTTTATTTTTATTGAAGTGATTTAATCATTAAAGAATTTAAGTTGTTGAATCAGTAACCAGAGTATTGAGAATTTAATGCGGTTTCCGAACGTAGACGGGTTTATTTTCTGTGGTTGAGACGCACACAATCAACCGTCATTGTGTGGATGCCTTTATGTTACATGTTTTATTATGCGGTTTAATAATGAGTATTCTGTTTGTTCCAGGTGAATTTCTTGCTAGCCCAGTGCGGCGCCCTGGTGACTGCGGGAGCCCTGCGGGGCCCGCTGAGGGATGCGCCCCCATACGCACGACACGCTATCTGTCTCCTACTGGGACTCTTCACAGGATACTTTTGCTTTGGCAAGTAAGTTCACTTTGTTAGACCCACCAATCACCAGCAAGCAGTCATGGGGTATGAAGCAGGGATAGAAAAAATACCTTAATTAATTGATTCAGCAGTCACTTTTTTGGTAAAATCAATCTATTTGCAATTTGGTAAATACCACTATTTCTTAAAATCTATTGTAATTTTGTGTATCAGTATTGTGTTTAGGTGCATTCCGCATTATTTTCAAACACCATATGATGCGGAGTGCATCGAAACACATGTCAAAATAGATTTTAAGAAATAGTGGTATATACCAAGTAAAACCTTATTATGAATAAAAAAATACCGCCTGGATGGAATCATTAACGGTCTCAATATCAACAAGTGTTGTGAGTGAGCTTATCTTGACTTATTAATAAGGTGAAGGAGGAAATTGGATGCCCAGAAGTCTAGGCATTTACAGCACTTGTAATGGGTTATCGGCTAGTTTGAGTGATGACTTTATTAGCTTAACATTTATTATTCTACCCCTGATTGAACAACCAAAATAACTCTGATGTCACACACAGTAGACTCTCTCTTAACCGGCCTTGACGATACCGACCTAGGGCCGGATAATGAAAATGCGGGTTAAAGAGAAGTTAGTGATAAACACATTTAAAAAAACACTTTTACAAGTTCAAAACGTTCAAGTTGCTACTTGTCTGCGTGTATTTAGGCGCGAGGCATTCCTAGAAGAGGCCAGTTAAAGCAGCGCCAGTTAAGAAAGCGTCTACTATATGTATATATTTTTAAGTTCATTAAGTGTTATCGGTGAAGACCAAATGCCGCCTATACAATTCCTGCATTGCTCCTGTTCTCTTATACGACTGTGAAACATGGCACCATACAAGGGCCCAGAGCAGCCGTGTACTAAGCTTTGAGAATAAGTGTCTGCGGAGAATTTTAGGCGTGCGGTGGTTTGACTTTGTGAGGAATGAAAAGATAAGGCGTAGGACGCAGCAAATCTTGGTCACAACTGTCGTCAAGAAAAGGCGATTCAGTTGGCTTGGCTATGTACTCCGCATGCCTCCTGAGAGCCTTAATCAAGCTTGCCTCTTTTACAAGGCATCAGGTTCGCGCCGCCCAGGACGTCCACTGCTGACAATTCGTCGGCAGTTCTCGTCAGAACTTCGGGACACGGATCTGATTAGGGAGAATGCAAGGGAGCTGGCAGCCGACAGAAAAGCCCGGAGACAGTTTGTGGACTCCATATGCTCCGCCTAGGGAGCGGATATGGTTTAATAATAAATATAAATAATAATAAGTGTTGTAGGATTTCAGCCGTGAAAGAGTATTTAATGCGTGAATGAAAGCATATATATTTAAACATATGAAAATCACTAATCATATCTCTGTATTGTATTTAGTTTGGTTTCTTTATTTTCAGGAAGGCTATACATTTAGCTCTGCTTCCAGTGATTTGTTTCTTCCTCATGAAGACCGCCCCAGAAAGAGTTATGGCCAAGTAAGTAATCCAGTTATGCAGTTTAATTAGTAAAATTATTTGACCTTACTGATTTAATTGGAAAAAAATGTCAAAAATCAACACTCCGTGAAATTTATAATTGTGGATCCAATTAACGGATCTGATTGTGGATCCAATTTACTGTAAATTAAAATCAGCATTGAACACAATTATTATTATAATCTGTAAATGTAACTTTTGCTAGGAAGGTCTGATGTCTGGCGTAAACTCTGGACTTCAAATAAAGCTTAGATTAGTGGTGCCCAAACTATTTTTATTTCCAACCACCCATTTTTTACTAAATGTTTTTTTTTAAATATATTTATTTGGTAGTCACCCAGTGAGAGGATATTTCTGCCAGTGTTAGGTCTTATTTTTATTTACAAATAAAATAATAATGACAATTTATAAATTGAAAAAATATTTTAAATACGCGTCTTAACCCATTCATCAATGTTGTCAACCTAGATTTAGCAGGAAAAACAATTGCAATTTGCGAATCATGTTTGAATGCTAAAAATCATTACATTTTCACCCAGTTTCAGTGCATTAATAGATTCTGGTCAATTTTACTATTTCAAAAAATTCACCATGACACCTCAAAGTTTTCTCACACCCTGACCCATGGTTTTCACACCACTAGTTTATAGTAGAATATTTAGGAATTCACAAATCATTAAATGGCAAAGTGATCATTTTTGTTGCCACGGATGTTTTGGTTCTGTATCTGTAAATGTAGGTCAACAAAAGGTTTTAAATTTATGTTTATCTCCGATTTTAGTAGTTGTCATTATAAAAAAAAACATTCTGTGAATTTTCATTAAATGGTTAGTCCAGTTTAAATCAATTTAGTTTTTTCCGTACATAGTATAAAATGATTTCTTTAGCTAGCTTGAGTTTAACATGAATAACAATATTTCTGTTAGCAGAAAGCTTTAACCAGAGCCATCGCAAGTCCATCTTGTCAAGAAATATGGGCACATTTGTAATTAGTGTTTATAAGTTGTTTGTGTAGTAATAATTTTTTTTATTAATTGATATTTATTTTGTTGCAGCGCTGTTTTAGGTGTTGCCATAGCATATCTCTCCTGTATCCATCTACACAGACAGTTTTATTTAGAAGAGTCCTGTAGTCTGGATATAACGGGTTTGTTCTATACTTAATCCTTTCCTAAAATGTTGGATAAATTAAAATATATATAATTTAAAACGAATTATGAAAGTGCTGAAAAGACTAGAAGTGAAATTTTGATAACCTTTTTGTTGTGATTAATTTATAATAAGTTTTTATTTTTATGTATAAATAATAAATAAATAATAGGTTTCTGGTTCCTCGTCATATTTTAAAAATCAATATCGTTAGTACATTACTGATTTTATTAGAGAATATTTATACAGAAAAAGTTAGCAGAATCTTACAAAACTGTACATATTTTTATTTGCTACAACAACAAAAAAACGATAAAAACTTTTTCCTTTTTCGTTTCCAATTTCAAGTTAAGATGATTGTTAAAAATATACATTCCTTAGTTACAATATTTCAACGTGTGAAGATACAGTAATGCATTAAACTAAAAAATAATTATTTTATAAAATTATAATTTAAAAAAATAGTTTCTCTTTACACTGAAAAATAATTATTTTATAAAATTATAATTAAAAAAAAAAAAATGTGAGTGGATCAGAACACAAAGTATTTTTATTTCTCGAAATAATATATCAATATGATCCACAAAGTTAATGCTTTCAATATTCAAAACATAGTTTCTCTTGACTAATTAATTTTTTACTTCATAATGATATAACTCAAATAAAAATAAAAATAATTAAAAAATAATACTTAATTTTATTTTAATATAATATTATTATAAAAAAAAATACAAAATTTATGAAAACAGTTCATTACAATGCTTCCTCGATTTACATTAGGGCAAATATATTGCTTATAAGTATTATAAATAATATATTTTGATCAACTATTGATTTGTATTTTTTTTTAAATTAAGTCAGAAAATATTTTCCTTAATTACAATAAGCTCTATTCAAATTGAGAGTTTTTTTGTATTTACCTACACATTTTAATTTTAATAAATAGCAAAAATATTTATTAGGTACATAAATAATAAATCATTTGTGTGCAAAAAAAAATAGCAAAATATTCATTCAATGTTGACCTTCAGTTCAAAAGATATAGCTACTTTACGTCATACCTAATATTGGGCACGAAAATCAAATAATTGCTTGCGTTATTGCCAATTTGGCTGGAAAATACCCCAAAACACAGATATGGTAATACAAAAATTTAAAAACTCTCCACTGATTTAATTGTTTGATTACACAATCACCGAAATATATACAGTATGCACACACTCGTGTGTGCATGCTTTTACAGATAAATGTAACGTAGTATGTAACAACAAACATAACACGTGTGTAAGCGCTGTGTATCACAGTTCATATCTCGTATCTAGGGTAGTAAATAAATTTCATTAATTGATTCGGCAGTCACTTTGTGGTAAAATCTATCCATTTTTAATTAATGTTTTACTTAGTAAATTCCACTATTTCTTAAAGTTGAGGTTTCACTATATTAAAAATAATTTAATTGGAATGCATTTTTGAAAAAAAATTGTATATAAATTTATGTTGATATACCCAATTATATAATATAAATGATTGCAAATAAATGAGTCAAGGTTAAAGATAAAAAAGCAATAGAGCGATACAGCTGATTTTTCATATACATAATTCTTTTTCCTTAACATTGATAAATTTAATATTTAATACACTGATTTTGTGATTTATCCATTTTACTATTTTATTTATTTATTTATTTTAAATCTATGCTAATGTGTAAAGACAACTAGCCGTAACTCAAGTTGCAGCTGTTTGGCTTAACACGGCTCAAAGCATTTTTATAACTGGCCTTCATCATATATAATCACAGATTTTGCTGTATCTCTTTCCTTTACCTAGATATTCATTATCCAAATAGGCATAAAACTGTATTAATTTGTTGCATGTTTTGGCAAAAGGCATCATTTGAAGTTAACTATAAACTTGATTATCTCAAAACTACTGTTTTTAACTTGCAACTATCTGCCTTTGCACATTAGTGTGTTAATAATTATTATAACTTTTCGAAGCAACAATGTTATTCTTTCTCAAAATACCGTAAATTGAAACCTAGTTCACGCAAGCCTTTATTGCATTTTTCTTATTACTATTTAACACTTTGAATTAACTTACATATTTTGGTTATACAATTCACATGGTTATGGGCATGATTTGATGCGGAAATATTTGACATACAATTCGGTTACCACCATAAATGGTAAGAAATTATTTTTAAGAGTAATTAGCCAATTGTTTTATTATTATTGCAGGTCCGTTAATGATAATAACGCAAAGAGTGACGTCTGTAGCATTTTGGGTACACGATGGAAGAGAGAAATGTGGAGATGCCAATTCTACGAAGCCAAACAGAGATAACGGTAAAAATAATATTAAGATGCTGGAATGTAAATGCACACAGAATGTTTTCAATGTTATATTTTTCAATATCGTTTAAATTGTAATGTGTGTAAACCAATTTGTTAAGTAAGGCAATTCGTGTAAAAATGCTATTTCTATTAAAATAATTCTAAAGTATATTATGTTCGGAGAATCTGTCACTGCAGATTTTAATATGAATAGACAAACAAAACTATCCTATTCACAAAGATCTACATAAGTAGATAAAAAGCAATTTGATATCCAAAATATTTTATTATATATAGTATTTTGTATGAATTTGATACCTTGAAATGGATTTCGCAAAGGCCTGTTTAACTGGACTGCCTTGTGAACTGTCCTGTAAAATGGCTTCATGTAAATGGCCTATCTTTGTTTATCGTCTTATGCATTACTTTTTTGTATGAACAAAGGTGCCAGAGATCGCATTGTTAATTCATAAAATTACATTTTCACTTCTTTGAATAAATTTAACTTCTTACACTGAAAAGTTATTGGTATGCCAAATCAATAAAATCCCGTTATTTATTACTATCTTATTGTACTAATATGATTCTGGTAAAATTATTAAATTGAGAAATATGACTTTATTTTTTGCCAGTATAACAGTTTTATATTGTTGTCAGCATGCCACTTTTTCGGCGGCACTCCAATGCTTAGGGTTAATTTATTATATTCAAATGTTCAAATTTTTACAAACCTTTGTCAAAGTTATATCTTAAGGTGGAGACTGACCAGAGCATTTCGTCGTAACATCGCTCGCGGCGAGCATCACCGAGCATCCGAAACTATGGATGGAGCGCTTGGCTCCGTGTACTGACTGCCTGAATGCTCGCATCGTAACGTGTTACGTTATGACGAAATGCTCCGATCAGTCTCCACCTTAAAACATCTAACATTCCAGTTGGTTCTTTTGACAATAAATGCACCGGTTTTACGTTATTTTATTAATGTGCCATGTTTTCAGGTGGGCACGAAGCACTACCCAAACTGCCGTCGTCATTAGAATTCTTTTCTTATTCGCTGGCATTCCAGACACTATTGTGTGGGCCAGCGTTAACTTATATGCTATACAAAGACTTTATTTATAACAAAGTGTCAGAAGCTCAGGTAAACCATTTGCACTGTTTTTTTTATTATTTACACAATGTATAGTAGACGTGGGAGATCGAAAATTTAACATTCTTTAATTACTTAATTCGGTTTTTTATTGTAAAAAAGCTAATCACGCAAATCAGTATACAAATTTGGTCGCTGTAGATCATAATATATTTGAAAACTTGATATTCACTGATGCATTAGTACAAGCAAGACATCTCTATAATGTGATTATTATCAGAGCTGTATGTAATATTTTTTATGTGATATTTATTACAGAGCTTTGTGTATTTTATTTTTTTCTTTTATTTATTCAGCTAAAATTTATTCAATTTGACTCCATTATGTAAAATTAATTCATTGTATAAATCTATGAGAATGATATTTTTTTTTAAACTCAAAATGATTTGATTAATATTCAATAGCACATACCAAGCTTTTGGAGGTTTCTTAATTTCCTTTATTTATTCTATAAAAATACAATAAAACTGGTCACTATATGAATACATCTGGAAGTATTCCCCTTATTAAAAACTGCTCCTCACCATTTTCCGGGGAGTCAATATCATCATATAATATAATCACAAAGTTGTAAACTATACAAAACATTTTAACTCTGAATTGCAAAAGTTTATATTTTTTCAAATAATTATAAATTTATTTTTCATTCACTAAATCATTCATTTTTAGCTATTGGAATTTATCATCCTATTACCAGCTAACGACTCGGTGTAATGTTAACAGGATACATAGTCATCGTGATATTGTTTCTAGTAATGTGACGTTATATCGTATTGATTTGAGCGAATTTGATGATATTATTTTGCTTTTTAGCATTCTGACGAGCCAAACAGAAGACGAGCCGTTTGGGGCAAACTTTGTGGGGCACTTTTGGCAGCTTGCCTTCATCTCATGCTTTCCCCACAATATCCTATAACTCACCTTTCTAGTAAGTTCTACTTTAATTCTCACACACTGTTTTTGATGTAGAATTGTCTCTCCCTACACAATGAATTCTGTACCGGTACGTGTCATTGTGTGGAGAAGAGTTCACTTTTCCCAATAATAATAATATTCTTTGCAGATTTTTTATTTGTGATTTTTTTGGCGCATATTTGCAAATGAAATCTTTTTTATACTGACATAAGTAACATTTTGCAAATTTATATGGTTAAATAAAGGTCGGTTTGCCTTCATTGTGTAGTTGTTACCGCATTTGGCTACTATGCTGGACGTCCTGGGTTCAATTCCGAAGAGGGTCTAATAAATAAATTTGTTTTTTTTTCTTATCTAATATTTATTCAATATTACTGTGGTCCAGTAAGACTGATCACCTCGGTTTCATACAACGATTGATAAACTTAACATTGCATCAATTTGATACAGTGCTCATTGGGTGAAGAAAAAATAAAGGTAATCTGTTAAGTAACTATTTTTTGTTAACATTTTTCAAAAATCCGAGCATTCTGTGATATCATTATGTTTGTCGAAAAATAAATTTTTGTCCATAGTTCATCCAGCGAGATAAGAGTGTCGGGTTGTGGTCCCGTGGTTAGTGTCGCAGACTCTTATGGTGGGGACTGACCGGAGTATTTCGTCGTAATGTAATGTCATAACATCGCTCGCGGCGAGTATGTGCGAGCATCCGAAACTATAGATAGAGCGCTCGGCTTGCTGTACTGACTATACGAATACTCGCGTCGTAACGTAACACGTTACGGCAAAATGGCTCTGGTCAGTCCCTACCATTAAGCCAGAGTTTCTCGCTTCGAATCCACTCTACCACTATTTCTAATAATGAGCCGCTTAGGTTCATAGAAATAGTATGAAATTGAAATATTTGTATAAATAATAAAAACACAAATATTTCTCTGTATATTTAAAAAAAAAAGTTTGGATACGCACAACCGTTTCTTGAAACATAACCCTTGCACATATGAAGTGCACTGGAAATACCAGTACAAATTATTCAGTGTAGAGTAGGTGGCTTTGTATTGTAGATAATTAGGATGCACCTTTCGCAGTGGCTGTGGAGATGGGCAGTGATGTGATAAATAAAATAATTTGTTTCGACGGCAACGTTTCCTTAGTATTTTCACAGCTCATATGCTCACGCTACACTACCATAGCCCAAATTATATTTATTCTGGCTTCGTTTTGTTTGTTTTAAATCTTAGTTACCTCGGCCGACTGCTAGCGCCGTTTTGAAAAGAAAATGGCGAAACTTTAGCATCTATAGTGGACAATTAAATGAGTTCCATTCACCAAATTTACCAAAATTTTAATTAATAAACACGTAGCCAACAATATTTGTTTATTTGAAAAAGATTGTCTGTTTGACGAATCCACTTAGAAATTCAAATAACAATGAGTTAAAGGTGTACTCTCAAACATTCAATTCAGTACGCAATCTTAATTGATGCTTAAGGACGGAAAGTGTATTTCTATAATCTTCTGCACCGGCCTTATTTTAAAGTCTGAAAAGAAGGAATTACATATTCAATGTTTTTATATTAATATCATTTACCAATCTCTCTGTTTAGATCTTAACTATATGTACATAATTATCAAATCCCGTCGCCAGCGGAAATAAGAAACATCCATCTGAAATATGTTTAGCAAAAAATTTCATTTACGTTACATGTTACCTGGGTTTTATAAAAATGAAGTTGAGGGCCATCAATTATCCCCCCATAAAGTGTCAAGTGTGTTTACTTAAAAAGTACTATAAATTTAATATACTCTCTTTATGCCTGCTGTGAGCCAAAAAGAATCTGAAATATACATGTCTGTGTGTTCAGGTGAACCTCCCACAGAATGGTCCAACGTGTACCTGCTGTGGTTCTGCTATGCCGCCACGCTGGCCGTGCGCTGCAAGTACTACCTGGCATGGCTGCTCGCCGACGCGGTGTGCAACAACGCCGGGATCGGGTACCGCCCGCCCTCCAAGTGGGACCGCGTCAGCAACGTGGACATCATAGGCTTCGAGGTACTGAACACTTTTGTAGACCAATATTTTCACAAGGGCCAGGATTCAAAGAATCGAATACATACAGAATCTAGTATGCGCAGGATGTAGTGCTTTTCAACAATCTTAAATTCATATTTTTTTTAACTTTTGCCAGAATACGATTGGCTAAAGTTGGAAATAATGTCAAATGGAATATTGGACTTGGTATGCAGCTGTGAGAGGTATTTGGTATTAGATTTATTCCTCATTCTCACAACACTATGTGGACTTCCTGGAATACTTTCGTAACAGTTAGACTCCGAGACGGTATTGTTCAATTTTATTGTATCATAAATATTTTCATCACAGTTACATTCATCGTAATTGATACCGTGTTCGCTATAATTTGAATTGGTATTTATACAATGTTTACTGTACTGAATTTCTGATGGTGTTTTCGATGGTATGCTTTCATAAATAGATGAAAATTTTTCATACCCCATTGAAGATGTGGGGCTATTTGTTTTGGTAAGAGAATAACCCTTGGTCTGAAATCCTTATTGCTTTAGAAGTCATAATTTGATTCAAAGATTCTTCAATTTTGGTCTTTATACTGTCTTTTGGAGATTTGCAATACTCGTAACCATCATCGCTATCATTATTATAGAATTTTTCTGTGTGCGTCTTACTAGCGCAATATTCATAACTGTGATTGCTAATATTATCCTCGTCACATTGACTCTGTCCATTCGACAAATATTTATATGAATATTGTCCTTTTTCTTGAGGAACTTCAGGGAGAGGACAATTACTTTTATTGTGGGATTTATTGGAGATATCATTCGATGATTTTTGTGAATCTCCTAAATTATTTCTATACGGTTCAAGTGGCTCATAGCCTTCATCTATTGTTTTTTGATATTCTTTTTCCATCAAATTATCCACATTATTTACTGTCACCACATTAATAGCCTCCACAATTTCGTCTGTAAGTGTTATATTGTAAGTGTCATTGTCCGGCAAATTCTTATTTCCCTTTTTACTTTCATCATTATAATGTAAAAACCTTCACAGTTTGGATATGGACAAAAAGCTTTAAGAAATGCTTGCCGAAAAAAATTGATTTGATATTGATTCAAAGCAGATTTTCAATCGAATGTCGTTGATTGAATGGCGCAGCAAGTAAAACGCTCCACCAATTACCCTGCTATATGACCTCAGTCCACCTGTTCTCTTATCATCCCAATCCAATCGAGCGCATTTCCAAGCCAAGACGGTGGTTGCCTTTTATGGATGCCGCATCATTCTTCACCCAAATCAACTATCTTCCGAAGTACACTATACAATACTAGTTTATTTATGCTCGGTTGATTTCAGACTGCAGATACATTCAGAGATGCAGTAAGCAAGTGGAATCCGGGCACGGGGCAGTGGTTGCGTCTCGTCGTGTACAGCCGTATGAAGTCAGCCCGCCTGCTGAAGACTTACGCGCTGTCCGCTATATGGCACGGTTTCTACCCCGGCTACTACCTCACTTTTGCCACCGGAGCACTCTTCACCTTAGCTGCTAGGAAGGTACGTATTTTGAAGCCAAACATTCTCCGGGTTTGAATGGTACTTGGTAATAATAGTAATAGATACTTCATATATGTAATATGAATGACCAAAATGTTAGACAGTATGTAATGCGAAGTGCTTTTCAGGTTCGCAAGTTTGCCCAACCTTTCGCCTGGTCGAGCAGTAAGCTGTACAATGCTCTCGCCTTTGCGATGACTAGACTATTCATGACGTATGCCACTGTGCCATTTGTGCTGCTGGATTTGGCTCCCAGTATAGCTTTATACAGGTAACTTGTTGCATTATAATATACTATTATCCGCACAAACGGTAATCTGACTTTAAGGCCGTTAGGCATTGGAGTGATGTTTATGTGAGAGAACTCGACTGATTGATGGTTGCATATTCCCAGACGGGTGTACTTCTCTCTGCACTGGGTGGCGCTGGGAGCCCTGCTGCTCCCGACGCCGGTGGCCGCCAAGCACCAGAGTAACGGCGACGTCAACTACACCAATGGGAAAATCAAAGCAACATGAAAATATAAGTCTGAACCTCCTGTGAATTATGTGACACTTCCTGTTCTATATTATGTATATTTACACACCATTTTAAGCGCATCAATGTTTATACAGATGATTATTTTTGTTCCCTCTTTAGAATATTTATAATGTTGAACAATTTGAAACGCAATATGAGAAAAGTTTGCTAATTTGAAATACGCCAAAGTCACGCGATTGTTCGATCACTGAGTCAGTGAAATTTTCTTTGACTATCTCTCGAGTAATGTGTTATATTTTGATGTATCATTGAAATATATAGTATTCCACGCTCATTTCTCTAAACTTGACAGCAGTGATTAAAATAGGGGTGCATTCAAATCTTTTTAAAGTTTTTATCGGAAAATGATGTTGTTGAAAATTCATTAGCTGAAATGAAAATATATATTTTTTTATAGATTAATCGAAAATGTTTTTTAATTCCAAACTGTTGTCCTTTGTATTTTTATTATTTGAATACATTTGTGATTTTTTGATAAAGAAAAATTATTTCATTTTCATGCACACTAACTGTTAAACAGGAATATTGTGTAAATTACATCTCTCTCTTGTCCCTATCCCAGTGAAGGACATTTAGGAGAGTAAAGGAGAATAGCAGCAATGATTAGGCCACTCGGATTGCATATCCGTCTCTTGAGACCTTTGGTGACACACTTTGGTGATACATTTTTAAGTTAATTAAGTTTTTTTTAAAACAATTTCAATTATCAAGCTTTTCTTATTTGCGTTTCGTTTTTATTTTATCAATTTAATAATAAATGTAATATTGTTACATTTAGTTAGTTGAATGATAATGATCATTTATTAGAAGTACAAATATTTTTTAAATTATGAGTATTATATTTATATTTTAACGTATTGTTTATATATTTATACTGTCTAGTTACTATGATAAATATTTTTTTATAAAATTTCATCTATAAATTGTGTTTTTTATAAATTGACCAAGCTAATAGACTTGTACGGTGGTTATAGATAAATATAGATTAAAAATAGAAACATTTTATAAAACTGCAAAATTTGAAAAGTGCTTCAACTAAAATAGATCCCGATAAGTTATAAACTGTCTTGAATTATTTTTCAAAATATCTCAGTGATTCGCCAGTGATAGAAAACGAGACGTAAAAAAGAAATACTATGATTTTATGCGTGTAGTTCCCGCTATTAATTGTTGAGGCGATTTGCGTTCATGCCAACCTCCCATTAATTTTCAATCGGTCAATAAATTTTATATTTTCCATAAATAAATGCTAACAGCATGGGCTCTCTTAACACGAGAAGACATAAATTTCCGCAGTGAACTTTGCCCCACTTAGCCGAATTGCAGTAAATCCGCTCGAAGCCTGTTTACAAGCAAATTTGCAAAACTCCGTGCTTAGGGCGATTGTCCACTACCCGGAATATGACCATCCGGCAGTCCGGTTTTGAAAAATGAAAGCTACTACGACAGTTTAGCGTGATCGAATCTACGCGCGGTGTGTTCACGCACCGATCAAGAGCACCGATCCGAAAAAATATGGACAAAAGCACATGCCAATCCAAGCCAATCGTCGTTTTAAAACGCTAACTGACGAGCCGGACGGTAACATTCCGTTGTAATTCCGTATAGTGGACAAACGCCCTTACTGCTGTTTTATTTCATATTTAGCGAGAAAATAAGATTTGTATATCAGTGACAGGGTGGAGTTGTAATATTCGTTACGAGCTTGGAAAGTTTTATGATTAAATTAATGATTTAAGCAAAGTTATTTTATAAGTTAAAACTTATTTTAAAGTGAAGAAGTAGTCTTATATTATTGCCTTACCATTTTATTTTGCTAAAATCCATGCTATATCTTCATTTTTGAGATATGCAACACATGCATGTTAATAAAAACATCAAAAGACTTCTAATATATGTATTTCATATCTATATATATATATTTGTATTAAGTAATTTCTAAAATTTATTTGGCCAAAACATACGCTCAAATTTTATTCCATCTTGTTTGTCAAATTTACTCCACAATTTGAGAAATAGAGATACTGCAATTGGGCTTACAAGGGCAAAACTGTCTCGTATACTAAAAATTAGCCTGTAAGTTTATCCACAAACAACTTTAATAAAAAAGTTTGAATTTTTTACAACAACGTATCAATATTCAAGTAACATTCTAACCTAACTTTAATAATATAAATATAAAATAATCAATATTTTTAATAATGATACTTTAGAATTTTGTAATTTTATAGGGCGAGAATGTTTGTCTATTGATAAATAAATAAATTTAAAAAAAACATGTTTATCAATGAATTAGGATGTTTAAATTGGTATTTAAACGTAACAGGGTGATCACAACTTACGACCCACTTATCGGGAGTTGAAAATTATTCATCAGAACATATTTTGTATTTGAAAGGTTTAAAATATTTTGTAAATACATTAGTCGATACATTTTAGTAAGATGAAGAAAAAAACTACAACACTTTGGCTGAATGATTTGTTAGTCCATCTTACTAGATATATTTACTTAAAGGATTACACCGAAGTGTGTAGTGTGCTCCGAATATGCATATGCCTTTCATTTTGATTCATTCATCCATTCAAATTTCAATCTAAATCCATGGTTACATTATTTTACTTCATTTTCATCTGCATGAATTAAGTTTCACATGAAAAAATATTTACACATAAATTGAACTTTTGACTAGTTTTATTTATGAATAAAAAATCATTAATTTTTCAATAAAAATTTTAAGTTGCTTTACTGTTATCGACAAAAGTAAATTAAATATGTACAAAAAAATCCTAATTGTTAAACGTTTAAACAAAGCTTAAATAAATATTTTTGATGAATAATCCAACTCAGTTTGATGCATTTAACCTTTGGGTTGAAATAATTGTGAGATTTTATAAAACTAGATGCGAGGGATGTTTGTAAATAATCAAACCTCTATCGAGTGATATGTTATCGACATAAAATGATATGTTTATATATCATGGTTGCTATTTATATGTAAAATATATCATTGATAAAAATATTGTACATACATACTCATAAATACACTTTAAAATGATGTTCTAAATTTGTATCTAAAAATTAAATTGTGATTGGGTTCATGATCATTGTTCAATGGTTATTTTGAACTCATAGTTATTATGGAATACAATTAAAATACAAGTATTTTGAATCTACTTTATTTTAAGTCTAATCAATCGATCATATTAAATTAGTTCTGATGCGCCAAAAACAGATGTTGGCTTTCCAAATTTAATTTTATCTTTTAAAATATTAATTTTTTTAAACTTCAAATACTATCTTGATCGGAACTGAACAACTGTAAGTAAATCTAGGTGGCCGCTGGGCCACCTAGATTTTATTTGAGTAATAGCGCTTGTGCTGGATACAGGTTATTTTTCAAGTAAATTGAATATTCTAACTATTCGGAGTAAAATCTGTAGGTTTATCCATAATAAAAAAATGTGGATGTGTGCCGTTTCTTAAATTAGTGGCTCAGTCTAATGAATCTTCCATTTATAGTTGTCATTACAAAATCCAAACAAAATCTACAATAAAACTTTTTGATTACGTAGTTGTTAGTCTTTTTAAATATACCATATATTTTTTTCTGGTATACAATCCATATCTAAATACATACTAGGTACTGAATAAATATATCTACTTATGTAAATGTGATCATAAAATTACAGTTTGTGAAGGATATTTGATGAAGGAATTGATATAGCAAACAATGATTCCATTTATGCAAACTTGTATTTTTGATTTAATTTATTTGCATCCTTAGTGGGCGATCTGAAACATAAGATCGACTGAAATAAGACAATTTCACTTTAATGATTTTTTTCCTCTTTGGAGTATTGTATTTATTATCTCTGGTATGTGTCAACATACTACATATACTGTTTTGTTATTTTCTGAAGTAAATATATTTCATAATAGTATATTGACAATTATGTATTACATAGATTGATTTTTCACAAATTTAACCATACTCATTTTCTTAACAACGATTGAAAAAAGTAAAATATTATCACAAAATTCAGTAGATTCTGCAATGAGCTAAGTTCCAATTTGTGGCGCACTTTCTCACTTCGAGTTTCGGAACCCTTTTTATAGTCAATCTCATTCCTGTAGTTCGGTCACTTATCACTACACAAAGCATTGCCTATATGAAAGTAGGTAATTCATTGTGCCAGACCCCTCGCATAAGGACCTAGTCTGATTGTAGAAACTAAACTTGGTTGTTTAGTTGAGAGTACTTGTAAAATTAAAATGAGCGCATATAACTTCTATTTATGATGTTTTATGTTGATATATAGTTGTTTTACGTTACAATAATTTGTAATTACATCTTTTTATTGTAAGAATGTTTTGTCTTGAGAATGTTAACCTTATTTATGAATATCATTTATGAAAACTGTTTATACAACATACATACATACATATTTACATTATTTTTCCAGTGAATTTGAAAGCTTTAATTGTATTTTATTTTGCTATTAATCTTTACACAAAGTAACCCTTGTGTCTACTCTATAAATACGTAAAGGAGTGCTGTATTGTCAGAATTAAATTTAATTATAATTCCAGCTGTCGTTGTATTCAAATTTCCTAGTGATTTCCTAGCCTGTCTTGATCCTACAATGTATACTGATGCATATATGAATCAACCACATTTTTGTATTGGACTGTATAAACAGCAATATGATACACTTCTGCCACTTACATAGTTGAAATCAACATTGGTATCATAGAAAGCTCTTTTGTTGAATAATACTTTACTTCAATACTAATAGTTTACTTAAAAAGTTGAATTGTTGCTTGCGAGCGCTTTTTGTGATATAAAAATTTAACTAAATCAATTTTTGATTGGTGATCAAGGAAAGGATACAAAATTATTCTTTATTATATACATATTGTGTGAAACAAAATGAGCATACTGATGATGTTTATGGGAAAATAATTGTGTGATTCATACATGAACCGTAAAAGATTTTTTGATGAATTAAATATGGAAAAGAAACAATTATGAATTTTTTGTTTGTATCATTATGATCAAGTTCATATTTGAAGCACAAATAAAATTTTATTTTTAGTTTTTAAAAATTACTTATTTTATTGTTAATTTTAAGCTTAAAATTTGTTTCATCATATATACTTTAAAAAAATCACCGCATGGTTAATGTAATAACCATAGTCAAAAAAATATTCGTCACGAATTAAAATACAGAATTTAAAAAAAATATATAAATATTTATTAAATATTCTAAACTAATGATGGATTCATCTTTCAATCCCACATGGTTTGTAATAAAGGTTTTCACTGTAACAACAGCAAAAAAGTCAAGTTGGCACATTGAAATTCTCCCCACCAGATTGAGTTTTTATTTACAATGAAAAGATATTTTTTATTGCTCTCGTTTGATTTATATTTCGTATTTGTATTTCAATAGTTTCTTTTACCAAATAATCCATTTTGAAGAAGTGATTTAATTTTTACATTCATAAAACCGGTCGTCAATTGTGTCTGTAATGCACAAAACTTTAAAGTTCCTGTATTATAGAAGGCTCTGGAATATAATATATCTTCGAAAGCAAAAATTTTAAATCATCAAATAAATATCTTTAATTAGTTAAAATATTCACATATTAAATAATGCAAAATATTCTTTCCTTTCTGGAATATGAACATTGTTATCTCACATATAATTTAATTCTAAAGAGAATATTGAAAAAACTCCGGAGAATAGGAAAAATGGTAAATAATAATATCAACAATTTTGGATAATTTATGTAGCGCCATTTTCATAAAATACTACCTCAAGGCCACTTCACTTCATGGTGGTTTATTTTGAGTTATCTATTTGTAGTCATTATTGGAAAGTTAGTTTCCGTTATTAGTATGCTGTATTGGGATCTATGAGCTGCTTTTTATTAATATCCGGTAAACATACCTAACGATTTTTATTAGAATTTTCTTTGACTGGATTGAAGGGATAATTGCTTTGCCTTCGTGCTAACAATCTAGACATTTAGTTTCCCGTATTTTATTAAACATGGACATAGTATTGTGTGAGATAATAAAGTAATATTTCCGAGCCTTCGCTTGTTTAAAGCATTTAGTTGAAATACATAATTTACTACATATTATTATATTCTGTTGACTTTATTGCGACAATATTTTATCATAGTTGATAATGATTTAGTAAAGTGAAATAAAATATTACTATACAAATGTTAGCTTCCGATTTTACTTCGCGTGTATTTGTAATGTGTCGTTGATAGGTGTAATTGTAAAATGGAAATTTTATACATATACGAGTTGATGTTCTTATAATACGAAGAAAAGACTGACAAATTATAGTTATTGTATCCAAACATTACATATTGTATGTAGACATTGATACGTCTATGACACACAATCCTTATAAATATAAATCAACTTCTATACATTGGGTCCTTATCACAAATATTATTGAGTAGATAGATCTGCATTTGCAGGGAATATTGGATGTGAAGAAAGATATTTACGACAAATGTAGTATATATTTTCTCTCTTCTCTGGTATTTATTCATTTGTCACCTCTATTAGTCATGTGATGTCGTATTTTTTTTTTAATCCCGGGAACGCAGAATGTTTTACAGTTTTATTTGGATATTTTGTCCTTGTAATTTTTGAACATATTGTTGATTACTTCCTACACATATGTTCGTTACTTTTGCCATTATTGAAATGTGTGTGTATAGTATTTTGTAAAATCTTATCAATCTCTCAAAGATCAATATATTTTTCATATTTATGTACCTACTTAATATGCGTTCTAAATGAATTATATCGTCTCCAGAAATGAGGAATTTCGGCATTTTTTAAAGTTTTTCAAGTGAGTGTTAAACAATCATGATATTTTTTGGTCAGTCGTAAATTTGGTTTTGGAAGTAGTATTTTAAGTGCAAAATAAATAACATTTTTACTGAAATTCTTTACTGTTTTAACTGAGAATGTTTAATTTTAAAGCTTCTTATTTTTTAAATACGTTCATACCGAACTACTTACTGTATTTTAACACCTGTGCACATCACAGGCGAGTCACATGCCTAGATAATGGATGTATACATCACTCATTTTGAGATGCATGGATTTGCCATCATAAGTTTGTTCCATGCTTGTCATGTGTGCGGGGGGATACAAAATTAAATAACCAACCATGCTAGTGTTATTTCGATCCTCCTTCAACAGCTTAGAATTCCAGAGCTGTGCATTTCAATTGTAGAATGCCGATAGTGTCAGTCTTCAGTCTTCCATTTATTTACATAATGTAAATTGCGTATTATTTGAATTGGAAATTCTACCTCAATTGCACATTCTGTAAATATTTATGACCCGCTATGCATATTGTAATTGATAATTTCAGATAAGTATAATATAATTTGTATCATTATAAATTGGTGTATTTTCCTCTATGTTTAAAAGAAGATTTTTCTTAATGAAGATATTAAATATAAAAAAGTTTCATTGTTTAAAAAAAATTTAATATATTTTATAATATGTGTCCGCCTCCGTAGTGTAATGATCAGCACGCTCGGCTACCGTTCTGGAGGTCCCGGATTCGATTCCCAAGGGGGGTAAAATAAATACAAGTGATTTTTTCACTGTAATATTTATTTAATATTACCCTGGACTGGTTGCTGAAGCAGGGGGCTGATCACCTTTCCTTCATGTGTAAACGATCAAGAAAACACTGCGTTTATATGACGCAGTGCCCTATGCACCATTGGCTGCGGATAAGGGTTTTATTAAAAATAATCAATATTAAATATTTTTTATAAATTAAATTAAATAACATTAATAATTTTGATTGATTATAAAAAAAATGTCACAAAAATTGATCAATTTATAAATTATCCAAACTAGCCGAATTTGTAACACTTCATTATTAAAGTCTTTGCTTTTGTACTTTTTTTTTTTTACTTTTAAAAGGAATAAAATCAAGAGACTTTACATTCGGAATGAAGTATTTTGTAATTTTTAAATCATAACTAATTCTTTTAACTTTAAAAGTGTTACCACATTCATTATTTATAATTTTTTATTATTTATGTAATTGAAAATAGAAGATGGAATTGGTAAGAACTGAATGGTAGTAAGCATATCCTCGATTATATTATTATTATGGATGTCTCGCAAATCTTAATTTACCGAATGAGTCATATCAAAATAAATATTTTTTATTTTATTTTAATAATTTTATTTAAGTAATATGTTGACCATATATTTGTAATAAGAAGTTTTAACTTACAAAAAATAGGGATATGTGTAACATTAATGTTTGTACAATAAACCTTAATATTTTATAAAATATTGTTTTATTTTAAATGATAAATTTCCATTAGCTACAACAAAAAAACAGCTTTATAAAAACTAGCACAATACCACCTAGCAAAACACAGTAGTCGGCATTAGATTAAATAAAGGTCATTATGTGTTGATAAATCTACTCCAAATAATTACATTGACACATGATCTGGAAAAAACTGCATACTTTAGGTTGATTCATGAACGCGTAAAGGATTGTTCCAAAAAGTATTTTTTTACAGTCGTGTGTAGTTCATCCAACTGTGCAGTTTTTTGTTTTAATATTTTATAATGAGACTTGAAGTTTCCTGACAGATCCAGTTTTGTATATTTATTATTATTAAATTTCTCACAGCACCCGAGAATGTAACTATTTTAAATTGAATAATTTCATAATTATTTCCTCCAATGCAATTTTTTTTATTGAAATACACACTTGCTTATTTCCCTAATTTTTTTGTACTATTTATGTTTAATAAATGGGACATGCAAGATTAAAATACACTTTATTAACAACTAATGCATTATTTGTCTGACTTAATATTAAAAAAATATATATACAATCTTTAAAAAAAACTAATGTCAATATAAGAAATAATATTTAATACCTAGTAGATTCTGTAATGCAGGGGGTTGCAACTGAAAATTTAATTATCTTTTTGGAACACAGCCCTCAGAACTCTTATCATGTTAAAATAATTAGTACGCAATTTATTGATACATTATTCTTCATACACCATTTTAACATTAGTTATCGGTAATGGAATTATTAGTTTCTTTGTCCAACGGCCAATATGTCAATTTTTAATGCCCAATATGGCCAAAGTGACATCAAGGGAACTTCCAGATCTTTTTGGTATTGTTTCCGATTTCTGAAGGCGTGTTCCTATTGCTGAATTTTGTGATTGTATTTACACACAAATAAAGCCGCTTGTTGCTCGACACTGCTTTAACATATAAATGAGTTAAAAGTAAGTTTCTATAAAATAAAATAATATAATCATTGCTTTAATTGTAAAAAGCATTTCCGTACGCAGCAAAGTAATCCGGAAATATCATTTGTCTCTTCCAGTCGTTTGCAGAGTGAAGGGAATATTTTTAATTTTGGTTTCATGTTGATCACTGAAAATAAAGAAAAATTATTAAATACAAAAATAAGAATAAATTTGATAAAAGCGATTTTTGTCATATCCACCACCTATTGTATGACTTCAGAGCTTTATATAAAATATAAAACCCTTATCCGCACCCAAATGGTGCATAGGGCACTGTGTCATATAAACGCAGTGTTATCTTGATCGTTTATATGTGAAGGAAAGGTGATCAGCCCTCCGTTTCAGGTACCAGTCCATGGTAATTTTGAATAAATATTACAGTGAAAAAATCACTAATATTTATTTTACCCCCCTTGGGAATCGAACCCGGGACCTCCAGAACGGTAGCCGAGCGTGCTGACCATTACATTACGGAGGCGGACATCAGAGCTTTACTGTGTTCTAAAAGTTTTAAAAAGGCCATTTAATGTTATAAAAAGTGTATTTTTCTTCATTATTCATTCTCATTCTTAATGTTCTAATTTACAATTACACTAGAAAAAATATGTCCCAAGTTAAGCATCTGATGTTCAACGATCATGATGAATCAAATTAAGTATTAATAAGTGATTTTATAGTAAAAATAAAACTATCAAGTTAAACTCTTACATCTGCATTTGTGGTCGCTGTTGGTTTTAGCGATAGTCACCGAGTATTTGGATTCCTTTCTCCGTTTGGAAGTGAAGAACTCAACGATGACAGTGAATTCTTCTGCATCCGGAGATCCTTCTATTGTGAAGTACATCTTCAATTTATCTTTGTAATAGTCTTTGGCAAGTAGAAAAGCACTGTATGTACTTTTCACTTCTGCCGCAAAAGCTTTTTTCACTAGAACCAAAATATCAACTCATATTTAACACCAGAGATGTATAATAATTTTTCATATGCCATTTACCATATATGAGGCCAATTTTTAAGATATTCCGATAAGACAACCCGATATTGACCTCATCCATATAGGTATTTTTAGTAGTGTGCACAGAGAATCAATTAGGGTAGGTAGTAAGGTAAGCTAGGTACTACTTAGTAAGGTAGGGTAGGTACTGGAACTACTAATTGGAATACTTTCTGGTTCTACTGCCATTGGACAGAACAAATAAGGTCACCATTGAAAAAAATTATAATGGTATTCGTGAGGCCAGATTTGTTTCTGCGTAGCATTGGCTCAGATCGTATATTAAAAACAGACTCATTTTTATTGTGGTTTCTCGGCCACATCATAAATTCACAAAAATTCGAAAAATGAATTGACAATACTTCATAAGCCACCCATTGGGGGATGAACTATGGCTCATTAGATATAATTTATTTATAAGGTAAACAAATTAGAAGAACGGCCGTGTAAGATCAGTGACAAAATTACCAGATTAAAAGCTAAATGAAAATAATTACTCACGTTGAACTAGGTCCTTTATTTCCTGATCGAGTGATTTCAGCCGCTCGTTCATTTCGTTGCAAGAATTTTTCATTTTATTATTTAGTTCAGATATCTCTAATATTTCACATTTTATTTTATCTCTTTCCTGTTCGGACTGATGCAAGAGTTTTTTACTGTTGCAAACCCTTTCTCCTTCACTTTTAACACCCCTTTTGGATATATCGTCAACAAAAGACACGTATTTCTGAACGTCTTGTATTAACGTATTTACTTCTTTTCTATATTCTATCACTGCCTGTTGATGTTTTTTTCGGAACAATTCTTCACTGACCGGTAAGGGGTTCCATTCAGACTCACTTTCGAGTGTGATATATTCAGATGCCATATTGTTGGGAATATTTCCTTTTGATTTTATTAAATGAATAATACATTAAGTTATAAAAACGAAACCGCAGCCGACTCGTAAGTGACAGTATAGATTCAAACACAACGGATAATAATTTCAAAACAATCATCGCTATTTCTCTATGGAAATGGATGCAATAGTTACCATCTTCGAAAAAACATTTTACCTCACGAATTTTACCAAATCTATTTATCATTTTACAAAAACATTTTACCTTGCAACTGCCTGATTCGGGCGTCAAAAAGTATTTAAAAAATTATCTGAATGTACTTATTTACCGATAAACCCCTCAGTCTGTCTTTTACAAGATAAATTATTTTGCAGGTAAGTACTGCTTAAAAAGGAACATATTTACTAAAAATTATATCTGGTTATATTCTATGGAAATAATCTGTCATTTTTTTAGTGACATAACCTAAAAATACAAACTATACAAAGTATATATGTCCTGACACACACTTTTTATTATAATAATTTTATCCATCGTCTTAGTAACCGTAAACGTAATTGACGTTTCAACTTAACGTATTGCAATAATAATGACTGCTATTGATGTGTATGATTCAGCGTATAGAGGTGATTTTAATATAGTTAAAGTGAGGCTAGATGCAAGTGGAAATACTTTATTAACAAAACCTGATAATGTAAGTGATTCTAGGATTGACTAACTCTAGGAACACTAAGATGTTCGTTCCTTTTTTTACACCGATATGGACATTAAATTAAAATTGCGATATTTGTTTGTAAATATTGAAATGCAAGTCATGGTATTTTATGTTGCTTTTTCTGGTCAGTGGTGTAATTTTTATTTTTTTATGTAAGATATAAGAGTACAATTTTTTTCTTTAGAATGGTCGATTGCTTCTTCACTGGGCGGCTGTCGGAGGGCATGACAGTCTGGTGTCGCACTTCCTAGAGTTGGGTTGTCCAGTGGACTGGAGCGAGGACTCGGGGGCCACCCCGCTGGTGTTGGCCGCCGCGGCTGGAAGGACTACTGTTGTTAGGATTCTGGTCTCCAAGGGAGCAAAGGTCGACCACAGAAACAACCAGGGGCACTCGGCACTCCAGTACGCTTGTTCCAAAGGATGGAAAGAGGTTTGTCAAATTTTGCTCCTGAAACTTCTTTGGGAGACATTGTGCATTTTATAATCGTGAATGTGTGCGCTCCACAGTAAAGTTGGAGACTAACCGGAGCATTTTGTCGTAATGTAACACGTTACGATGCGAGCATTGAGACAGTCAGTACACCGAGCCGAGCGCTCCATCCATAGTTTCGGATGCTCGGTGATGCTCGCCGGGAGCGATGTTACGACGTTATGTTATGATGAAATGCTCCGGTCAGTCTCCACCTTAATGTTCACTGTCATAGCAAACCAAATTGGATGGCTAAATGCTAGACTGCTTACTAGTTGCAATCGTGGAGAGCTATGTATTTGGGATCATAGTTGATAATTGGATTTTGATTTTCACAGCTGTTATGTGCATATGTATTTATTTTTTAGTTTTATCAACGTTTTAGACCGATTATAAAATCCATCATTTTATATGATGTTGGACATTTTTAAAATTAAAAAATTATCTCAATTTCATTTATTTTAATTAGCAATATCCGTTTATAAAAAACAGAATTTTCTTACTACCCAATATATTGCGTCATTACATCGGCTGTTCAAAATTAAAACACAGTAAGGGACATTTTTTTGTAGTACTTTTTTTTTGCATTTTTGGACTAAGTAGAATCTACTTAGTCCAAAAATGCAAAAAAATGTCCCTTACTGTGTCCCGTACTGTGTTTTGATTTGGACAGCCGACATATATCCATGTTTTTAGTATGTTTGTATTAATGCCAGTGCATAAATGTTCCTAATATGAAATACTTGAGGGTCCACAAATTTCAGGTAACAGTTTAGTTCAACTCCGAAAGCTTTGCCACATTTCCGAGTCTGGTATAGAATCTCGTGGTTTCTATTTAGAGCATAGATAAAAATAATTCTAACCCTAATACACACCTGATGGTGCATAGGGCACTGCATCATATGAACACAGTGCTATCTTGATAGTTAACACATGAAGGAAAGGTGATCGTCCCTTCGCTTCAGGTACCAGTCCAGGGTAATATTGGATAAATATTAGAGTGAAAAATAATTACTAATGATTTTAAAAAAAAGTCCCTATCTGATGTCAGCGGTAAGAGTGTACTGTGTAAGTTTAGTGTAGACATAGATAGGAAGTCAAACGTTACGTAAGTTTTGCGGCTAGATGAATTGATATCACACTGTCATTATGATTTTGGTGTATTGTACATACAAATAAATTTTGAAATACAAATAGATTTTTTCACATCACAAAATATCAATAAAAAACATTGAATTGAAAATAAAAATATTCACAACATTTTGAGTGTGTCCAAATCTGGTTCACAAAATCTGGATTATCTCCAATTACAGGAGTTATTTTCATATGATTTAATTATCAATCTTCATTGTGCTCTTAGATTGCACAGTTTCTGCTGGACAATGACGCCAATGTGAATATAGCAGACAGCTTCGGTGCCACTCCACTTCATCGAGCTGCAACACAAGGTCGTGTTCCACTCGTACAAATACTGCTCGAGCAACAACCCAATCTGGCTATTGATGCCAAGGATAACACGGGAAATACAGCATTGTAAGTTTTATTTCCAGTGAATTTTAGTGACATGGTAAAATAAACACTGATGTTCCCTGCTTACTGACCAGAGGTTATATTATAAATGCTTTTGATGTTAATAAATATTTTATCAGTGAACTTAAACTAACTTATATTTATAACAATTTTGGCATTTTAAAACATATTATCATGGAGTTAATAAAGCTTTATTTTATTTTCTGCATGTTATCAGCTAGTTATTGTTATCAAAACTAACAGGTTTTAACTGCTGATAGCGTATTATTTAACTGCCCCTTACTCCCTAACCTTGAGTTCCTTCTGGACATTCGCTCGAAGGGTTTGTCCTTCCCGCTGAATGTCCAGCACCTCTTATCAATAAACTCCCAAAATGTCAATAGTGCGGTCATAAAGCACATAAAAAGTAAGGCAAAAAGTTTCAAGTAACTTCAAGTAAAATCATTATTATGTAATAAAAGGTGGCATGTACCACTCAATTTTGGGTACTTTGCCAATTGAAAAAAAATGTTTTAATGTGATCATAGTAAATTCCACCATGTTGAAGAAAAAAATCGATATATGAATATCAACACATGTTGTTACCATTTTATTTTTTTACAGACATTTGGCATGTGAAGAAGAAAGGGATGAAGTAGCTGTGATGTTAGTCAATGCTGGAGCTGATTTAAGTGCTACTAACCGGGCGAAAAAGACTCCTTTGGAAATGTGTACGCCGCGTTTAGCTAAAATTCTCAGCAGTTTGTAATTGTGACTACAATATTTTATACTATTTACTAATAATACTTATATTTCTTAAGTGTGTGATAATTATTTATAATGTAACTCTTAAATTTCGAATAAAGAAAATACATTTATTTTAATTATTTGACGAGTATTTTTATTCTTAGGGCGTTTGTGAACTACACGGAATTACATGGAATTTTACCATCCGGCACGTCATTAAGCGTTTTACAATGATTGGCTTGGATTGGCTTGTGCTTTTGTCCATCTTGCTCTTGATCGGTGTGTGAACACATTGCGCGTAAATTCAATGACGCTAAGCTGTCGTAGTCGCTTTCATTTTTCAAAACCAGACTGCCGGACGGTAAAATTACGGGTAATGCACAAACGCCCTTATGATGCATAAGTATTCACCCATCATATGCTGCAGATTTGAATCCAAAAATACAGCTTGAATTGCGCTGAATCTATAGCATACTTACAAGTTCCATACCGAATATATAAATGAAAACAAGGAATTCACCCTCTGTGAATATAAGAATCATAATAAATATTATTATTATATATATATTACATTATTATATATATGTATAAATATATATATATATATATATATATATATATATATATATATATATAAATATATATATGTATATATATATGTATATATATATATATATATATATATATATATATATATATATATATATATATATATATATATATTTGTCCGCCTCTGTAGTGTAATGGTCAGCACGCTCGGCTACCGTTCTGGAGGTCCCGGGTTCGATTCCCAGGGGGGTCAAATAAATATAAGTGATTTTTTCACTGTAATATTTATTCAATATTACCCTATATATATATATATATATATATATATATATATATATATATATATATATATATATATATATATATATATATATATATATATATATATATATATATATATATATATATATATATATATATATATATATATATAATTTTTTTTACAAAAATACATTTTTGAAATACAAAATAGGTAAATATACAGAACATCTTATATATAACGTTTCTACCTCTCTAATAAAGTAGATACTTGTGTTTAGAGAGGGAGTTCGTTTCACATTTATTTTTATTTTTTTTATAAACTAAGTAAATTAAAATAAAAATAAAAAATTAACAAGGTAAATTAAAAATTAAAAATCAACATTCTTTGGTATGGAGTCTAGGAAGGGGTGAGTCTTAAATATTTTTTAATTTTAGTTTTAAAAGTTTGATAATTTTTTATAGATTTTAAGTTTTCCGGAAGTTTATTAAAGTTTTTTTTACCTATGTACGTATAATGGTTTAATGGTTTATATAATGGTTTAAAGTTTTATATATATATATATATATATATATATATATATATATATATATATATATATATATATATATATATATATATATATATATATATACATATATATATATATATATATATATATATATATATATATATATATATATATATATATATATATATATATATATATATATATATATAATTTTGGGGATTTGTTTTTTAATATCGATAGTCTTGGGTGAAATTTTACAGGACAATGCCTATGAGACAATAATTTTTAGTTATTTTTTGAAAGCTCTCTGGAATTGGTAATACATATTTCTACTTGTTAACGCCTAATCTTATTTTTGTGACAGGTGTTATTTAGTTTGACTATAAGGCTTATGAGTTTTCAGTTTTTCACCAAATGCATCACGCTTTTCTTGAAATTTTCCATTTATAACTTCCTTCTTCGTCTTCTTCTCTTATGACTATACACTCTATATGTTTTATATGATATTGCAATAAATACATAAAAAATATATTCCTGAGATGCATTTTCAAAATATTCCTTTTAGGAACTGAAAGCATTAAAAAATAATTTCTCATTGTTGTGAAATAAATACCCCTCAGTAATTTTTACAAACAAACATGCATTTTATTGAATTTCAAACTGAAAATTATAACTTCTTTTAAAAACTCTCAATAATCACTATCAACGCAAATATAAAACTGTGTATATTTCATTGAATATACCCTTTATTTTGAGATTCGGTAGCCCAAAATATTTAAATTGTCATAGGTAGGATCCTTTTACATTTTTGAAAATGAATAGCACGAAAATAATTGCCAGTATAAAAATATTAAAAAAAAAACAAAATTTGAATTACTTTCATAGACAACAAAAATATAATATAAACAAAGAAATGTCAGACTGACATTTATGAAGTAAAAAGTGATTTGCAGTGCATTGTTGTGTTTCTGCGTTGTTTTTAGAAACAAAGTGTTGAAAATTGAAACATTCTCGATATAAAATATGATTTCACTATTCCCTTCTGTGTTATGGTCATTTATGTATTTAATACTTCCTGCAATATCTATTGCGTACGTATTTAAATGGTGGTTTTCCGATATTTATATTGCTGCGAATTATCGTTTCAAAGGACATAGTTGGAGGAGTATACAACAAAATAAATGCCTCCCGTATAACGCACTGGTGAGCATTTTTTTTTCAATACTTTTGCGTATTTATTTCAATCATATTAGTTTTTTTTTAAATACATATGGTAGTTCAACCATGTTTTTAAATACAGTTTTTATTTGAGTTACAATTGATTGTTGAAATGCGTGAATATATGAAGATGTGTTTTTATATGATTTTTTGTTAACAGTGTTCAGTATGTAAAAGTTTGATGCTGACTACTATTGGCCTCTACTGTGAGAAATGTGCACTGAGTACTTGTAGGAGTTGCAGAAAAGTAGCAGATAAAAGGGGAACTTGCCGTCTCGCTACGGCGCCACCCGATGTACCCTTTACTCACCATTGGGTAAAAGGTAACTGGAATAGCGTACTTGAAGTGATATTTTAGTCCGTTTACAAATATAGATTTTTATTATTATTATAACAATGTTAATAGGGTATCTTCACTCTGCAAGAATATCAGATTTAAAACCGATTTAAAAATTTAGTTCCCGTTTCTTTCTTTGGTGACTGTCCAATCACCGAAGATTAGCCCCAGAGCAAAGAGATTCTCAGGACATTGATACTCCACACCATTATGTTACGAAGCCAGGATTTCTTTTTTTTTTCCCTATGCTTCTTCTGCCCATCCTTTTCTCCATCATTATTTCCCGGAGAAGTTGCTTTTGGTCATGTCTCATGATGTGTCTCACATATTCAATTTTCCCTCTAAGCAAAATATGAATTTTTCAACTTTCCTACATTTTTCAACTTTATTACATCTTCATTTGCATTTCAGTCCTTCCAAGAAATATGCAACATCCTGCAGTTCGTCCTGTACGGTCACATATCCTTTTTATATCTATCTATAATTGTTTCGTGCTTTTCATTTGCAAACTTCACCATTTTTTTTTTGTTGCATATTTTGGTATGTTGGTACTAATACCATTAAAACTAGTGAAGAAAAGATCTTACTTCTGTCAGCTTCCGCTCCCGGTACTAGATACTTAGAGCAGGGTCTGTAAACTCCATAGTGATAGTAGAGTACACAAAACATAGATCGTAAATCAAGTAATAGGTGAGTTATGTAGCTAGATGAGAAACGACATTACACTTTGCGTCTTGAAGCATTTTTAATATTAGGTTTATCCTCTTATTTAGATGTTAATACATTTATTTATATGCTAAAATTTCTCCAAAATGTCATATTTGATAGTTATTTGTCTCATTTAACTTCTGATATTATTGATTATTCATAAAGGTAAGAAGTTAAAGCTACATTTTAATTGTTGCAAATATTTTTTCTCATAATTTTCTTAAAATTCTTAACTGAAGTTGGTCCATCATGCGACGAATGCGAGGGAGGGCTATCGGAAGGAAAGGGGAATGATTACTTCTGCTGCTGGTGTCACCGTATTGTGCACCAGGATTCTGGAGAGCCCATCGACACTGAGGTAATTATACTAGGCTTTTAATTTACCGAGTTTACCCTAACCAGAATGTTACGATCAATGAAAAATATTGTAAAACTAAGTGATGATAAAAGTTATCAAGAAATAGTTCTAGATTACCTTAAACAGAGAGATCACTTTATTCTTAAAGACTTTTAAAATATGAAAATTGTAATGCCCCCTTGAGGTGAGAATTCAATGAAAACAGCGATATATATATAATTGTCTCTTTTATTATTATTATGGTATGAGAAATGTTCATAGTGTGTACATTTAAATACAATTAAAATGTTAAAAGAAAGCAATCCAGAAGATCATACTCAATGTAATTTATAAAATACATATTTAAAACATAGCATGATCATTATAAAATTTTCACCAGACTTAACCGGGATTTAACAAGGATTTTTTTTTTGTCAATTAAAGCAATTAAAAAAATCTGTATTTGTAAAATGGTTGTTTTAATATTGGATTATACTCCATTGAAATGAATTTGTTTGCAAATGATTACAGGTTTGTGATTTTGGTTCCATGCGTTCCATGATAGTTCCTCCTCAATGTGTAACCATCAACCGGACCGGACACATCTCTGTACATCCACCAGACTGGCCGGATTGGAAACCATTGGTCGTGATTGGTGTGTATTTTTTTATAAATTAGTTACATAAATCATTTTTAGATACTATACAACATGCTTTTACTGTGAATTTGTCACACCAAAGGAACCAGCTTAGGAGTTTTTTTTATTTCTTAGCACTGTTTGACATATTATATTTTTTTTATTTTAAAATATAGTATTTTTGATAATTGTTCAAAGTTAAAATTCATTAAAAAAATGTACTTGAAATCAGTCATAGTGATTAATCATTCGTTAAGCAAGTATCAAAGTAATATCATAGTTTAACTTACTCATGGGTATTTCTGGGGTATGTCGTAAAGAAAATCGGGATGAAATAAAACCTTATTATTTATTGATGATTGATGTGCATGTACAGAGGTAAGTGGGATTGCAAAATATGAAGAGAGAGAGAGAGATAGAGAAAAGTGGCTGAGAACACAAAAGACTAGAGAATGTAATGTAGAATTGAAGATGTCCACTATGAACGTGGCCGTTTCTCTCCCTTGCTTGGGCGTGGCTCTCCGCAGTTGTGCGACACTGTTGACACCCACACATATGCTAGAACCATGGAAAGCACATTTATACATTAAATGAAATAATTTCAGTGAACCCTAAATCAGGCGGTCAGGTAGGAGAGGAGATACTGTCCGACTTCCGAGGCTACCTGAACCCTATCCAGGTGGTGATCCTGGGAAAGTCTGGTCTGCGCTCTGTTCTGCGATGGATCCCCTCCTCTGCCCGCATCCTTGTGGCTGGTGGCGATGGCTCCGTATCGGCTGTACTGACCACCATTAAGGATGCTGGCATTACCGTGAGTGCTCGATCATATTGCTTTCATTCAACCAAAATTGAATTCTGTACAATTTTTCTTTGACACCTGGCTACATAGAACACCTGATCAGATTGACTCAAAAGTTAATTAAAATACCTTAAAAAAATCTATGCATAGAGATATAATACTTCATTCATATGATAATCATGAAAAATACTAATCGTCAACCAATAGTTTAAAATCATTTGGCAATGTGTTTAGTTCTATGTCTTCTTCTCTGGTTGTTTCCTTCATTGCTGAGGATCATAACCCCACTACTGGCTTCCTCTGGAACCTCGGAAAACACTCTTGTCCATTGGTGTAGCCTTTAGAGCCCCCGAAATGAAGAGGCCTGTGATCTCTTTCACCTGATCGGTCCATCTGGTTGAAGATCTACCTCTAGCTCTCCAGGTTCCCGTTATGACAAGCTCTCCTGGTTGTCTGGTGGTCTATGACCAACAATAGTTCTTTATATAAAAATAAATTAGAATATGTTTACTTCACTAGATTAACAAAGAATCATCTAATGTTATATTCAGATTTAAAAAAAATATGGTACTGAAAGAAATAAAATTATGAAAGAAATAAAATTATGAACGAATCTAAATAAAATTAATATTATGTTGCAAAATTCAACAAAATGTATTTCTATATGTATTTATACTGTAATTATTTCAGCCTCCTCCAGCTGTGGGTATACTCCCCCTCGGGACTGGGAATGACCTGAGTCGTGTGCTAGGATGGGGAGGAACCACCACTATTCCTATAGCACCCCTGACCATCATAGGTGACATCAAGAACGCTGCAGCCCAGAATATCGACAGGTTTTAACTTTTCTAAGTTTATTATTTTGTAATATGGCAGTTCTCGTCTGAACTTCGGGACACGGACTTGACTTGATGCTGACATAAGAGCTTTGAGGTAGTTTGTGGACTCCACATGCTCGGCATAGGGAGAGAATATGGATTAAGTTAGTACATACATAGTAATGTCATGTGTATTTTCTTTATTCATTTTTGGTTTTCATAGTGCGTATGGTTTCAAGTGTGATAAGCTATAATTTGTATTTATTGCCATTAAATAAATGAGTGTTTAGGGTTTTCAATTTATGCACATTATCATTCATCGAGCTACTCCCAACACCAACCAAAGTAATATTTTAATCCATACTATTTGAAAAAGGGTGAAATATGATTGATTAATGACACATTTTGCACTTTTCTTTCGGTTTAGATTTTCACATATACACACATACACAATTTAAAATTGAACCATATTTTGAGTTTAAAAATGTATAAAATGTAAACTTTTTGCATTTTTAAACTTTTATTGCATTTTGCATTCCACTCTAAATATATCTGGAAACAATATGATAATAACAACAGATTGAAATGTACAAACTAAACAACCATATTTATTGAAAAATTGGACTGATGATCACTACATGTGCTTTCTAAAAATATAGCACTGTAAGTGGAGATAGGCAAGTAGAGCTAGGGATAGCAGAAATTAAAACGTAGAGGTTCAAAAGCTGTTCTCCTTCAAATGCATTAAAACGATTCATAACAACTATATTCGCAGGTCGCGGTTGCAGGGCAACCATGTCCGCCTCCGTAGTGTAATGGTCAGCACGCTCGGCTACCGTTCTGGAGGTCTCAGGTTCGATTCTCAAGGGGGGTAAAATAAATATAAGTGATTTTTTCACTGTAATATTTATTCAATATGACCATGGACTGACCTGAAGCGGAGGGCTGATCAACTTTCCTTCATGTGTAAACAATCAAGAAAACACTGCGTTTATATGACACAGTGCCCTATGCACCATTCGGATGCGGATAAGGGTTTTATTATTATTTAATTATATTTGCAGGTGGTCTGTAAAAGTGGGACGCCGTAATCTAGTGGCCTACAATTATGTGAGTATCGGAGTGGACGCTAAAGTTGCTCTGGACTTCCATAAAGCTCGATGCCACCCACTATATCTATGCAGCAGCCAAACTTTCAATTATGTAAGTACATACATACATGAAAAGTTATTTTATATTATATTCTTCTAGTATCCAGCTTCATTCGATTGTATTTTTTAGTTTATATATTTGTTCCTGGGGACCCACCAAGCGCTGGCCCAAGACTGCCACGGACTGGAGAATCTTCTAGAACTTACTTTGGATGGACGGGTGGTGGAACTGCCCCCGATACAAGCTCTTCTGATGTTAAATATTCCCTCGTGGGGGGCGGGCGTTAATGTCTGGAGTAAGTCTATTGTTATTATTTGTCATGATGTGTAAGAGGAATTATTACTCTACGTTACGATGTATTAATAGCTGAATATGATTTGTTAACAACAATTTAACACAACTTTGTCACAATTTAATTTTTAAAATAATAAAGTAGATCACGGTTATTTTCGGCCGCTCTAACTAAGTTATGGATCAAGTAAGGTAATAATAATACAAATTTTATTGGTTACACATTTTGAAGAAAATCAGATGGTAAACCATTAGCCCATTATTAAACTAAGATGTATATCAATGTTGCGGAAGCGGAGGGCTGATCACCTTTCCTTCATATGTTAACAATCAAAATTGTTAACAAACAACAAATTGTCAAACACTGTGTTTATATGATGCAGTGCCGTATGCACCATCGGGTGCGGTTAAGGGTTTGAATGAATTAAAGTATATCAATGTATTTGAAAATACAGTAGTCTTTTCTAAATATTGTTTATGGATTTTCAAAAGTAAATATCTCGAAAATTAAATAGCAGTTTTAAATTGCATGACATTATGTGATTTTGTAAAATCATTATAGATGCTGGAGCTGACGAGATGAACCCTTCACAGAGTTTGAATGATGGACTTTTTGAAGTGTTGGGCATCAATTCTTCGTTTCATATTGCTCAGCTCCAAGTTGGCTTGTCGCAACCGCTACGCTTGGGGCAGGGATCCAAGGCTTTGGTAATTTTTTAAAATATATAATTGTTAAAAAAAAAGAAAATCATTATCTCAATACTCTGTTCTGAAGAATTGAGCTCTGAATCTTGGGTAACGGGTGCTAAGAAATGTTGTGAGCACTGCACACTATTGTTTTGGTGCAGTGATTGGGTTTAAATATTCACGATTTTAAGTGCTTTGATTTTTTTTTCTAGATAAAATTAAAGGGGACCGCTCCCATGCAAGTAGATGGCGAGCCCTGGGAACAGGGGCCCTGTGAGATTCACATTGAGCAATCTGGGGAAGCTACTGTTTTGTGCCGAAAAGAAAAATCTTCCCAGTAAACTGAACCTTTATTATGCCTTTATTTTCTTAGTATTCACTCGTTTTATTGCATGACAAACATTAACATGTGTTTAACACCATAAATAAATTATAATGATATTAACCTGTTAACCGGAGAGTTCACTTTTTAATTACGCAACATACAACGGGCGCGAGCTTTTCACTAGGACGTGTCAGTATGTCACGCCCGGTGGACGTAATTTCATACGTTTTTTTATGCTTAAAATAAATGAAAAGACTAAAATATATATTTTATCGTTTATTTATATATAAATCACAAAGAAAAATACAAAATCACAAACAAATATAAAAGAATTCATGTTGAGACATGTGTGGATGACTAATTACCTTTGTTGTTTGAAAATGTAGGTCCAGCCCATTCCAGGGTGCAACACATATTTCAAGGACGTATTCATATGTCCTACCCGTACCCGATATTGTTTACGTTTGACGTATTTATAAGTCCCGCCCAGTTAACAGGTTAATGAGAGACCTTTATAATTATTATTATTTCAGATAATGGCGTTGTATATTTTAATTGTTTAACCAGATTTCTTGAATATGTATAATCTAATTCTCAATTTAGGTTTTTCCTAATACGTGAAATAATTCAGAAATAATTTCAGCTCTCATCACTTTGTATGAAATTTCAACTGAAATTTGTTTGTGAAATGTAAAACGTCCCTTCCAAATGGAATTTACATTAGTTGGATTAGAAAAAATAGTTTTAGTAATATGATTGGTCAATCATGGATATAATGATAATGACAGGTCTAAGCCCTGTAAACGCCCAGAATGCCATACTCCTGTCTCAGTGTCTGTTAAGATATTAATAAAAATTTTGAATAACTACTTCAGGGCTTGAATTCAGAATTTGTATTTAAAGATTTGAACACAATTAAAATATTGAATCCCATATTGGTAAAAACATTTGATTGATGAATATCATTTGAGATATATTTTGTATGGTTGTACAACCGAACATACCCATGGCTGTATGTACTTAATTGACAGTTAATTTGTAATAATTATTAGATGCATAATGAACAAATATATTAAAAACTTGATCTCAATGAATTTAAACATGACATTTTTATTTTATTTTATTATTTATTTATTATGTTTTACTTTCTTTTATTATAATATAGCAATCAATATTTATCTATCATTAATAATTTTTATATTGTTATGTCCAACAAATAAAGCTAATATACTTAAAAAAAAATCAAAAACGGTTGATTAAAATTAACTGAACCTGTTATACAAATTGTCCTTAATCTTGAGGATAAGAGAAACTTATATGTATTATCATTATGATAAAATAATATGACATATAATATTATAATTAACTATGTAGGATTATATTCCATTGCCAAATATTTGATATTGTATATACATTTTATTCCAGATTCATATAATCCTGGTTGATTATGTATAAAATGTATGTGATATTCAAAATATGCACATACGTATATCGTATTCTGTTTTGAACCGATATATCTGTGTCAGATGACTTACATGGTATTTTATTTGAATCTCACTGTTAAATTATGCATGTTTGTAAATACAATTTTTATAGGATGTAACCACTAATTATTAGATATTGTTATTAGAAAGAGTCATGGCATGAGTAAATTTTTATAAAGTGATGGTTAAAATCAATATATATTTCATAAGTTGGAGAGGATTGTATTAGTTGTCATAAAATTTAGTATAAAATAAAAATATACATATATACATATACTGTTCGAATTCTTGTGATTTGTAATGTTTTCATTCACTTATATTCTAATACGCAATTTGAAGATCTGAAAACATGAAGCATATAGTAAACAAAAAAAAAACTTTTTAGGTTAAGAAACTCTAAACTGTAATACAATAATTTTGTAATAAAAATACTGTGTCGTGATTACTCTTACCACATTTTTGTTGTAAGTTTACATCTAAAATATTTTTACATGTGTAATACGTACCTATAAATTGGAAAATCCATTTAGCCCATGTCTTTTCTCATTTTATATTCAATCGAAAGGCTACTGTGTAAGGATTATAAATAATGTATTGCATGCTTCAGATCAAAGTTCCTATTTTTCTTATTTATTGTAACAGCAGACAGTCGGTAGAATTCCATTTAAAATTTTTGGGTAATAGAGTAATATGTATATCCAAAATTAAACACGGTTGGATTGAATTCTACTTTTATTTACGTATATATGATACATATTATGTGATGTGTTTCGTCTTATTAACACATTGTAGTCGGGCGCTTCGAACAACAGACTCTAGCCTATGGCGGACGTTTTTCGCGATTAGTGCAAAAATATATCGCTTTCTTAAAATTGACACAATTTCTAAACCAAATAATATTTTCGATTGAAATTTTCAAAGAAATCATGAATGACATTTGATCATCAAAAATAAATTATAATCATAATTTTTAATTAAGTTTTCCGTATTTCACAATTTTAGAAGCATTGTAAACTCTAAAAAATAGTCTTCCCCTCCGAGGTATCTTTCCCTATACAATGCTAATATATTCAAATAATAAAATACCAAACAGTTAACAAAACAGTGCGAGCAGTATGAAAAATAGTCCAATACGTGAAATGACTCAAACTAAACTGGAGATTGAAATATCATAAAAACTCTAGATTTCTGGCGATGCCTTTACAAGCGACACGCTAGCCAATCCGAACAAGGCATCTCAAATAACGTCAACAGACTGTCGCCTAGCACCCAGGTAGCAAATTACCCTTCAAAGCGTTTTATTTCACGCTGATAACAAACCCGAATATTGCCGTTTCCCGCCGATAGCCGACAGTCGACAAAAACGGCATTTGCCGTGTCCCGCAGTTGACCGACAGTCCGCGAAAAACGGCAAATGCCGTGTCCCGCCGACAATGTGTTAAGACATTATCAAAAATTAATTTTCTTCATTTATCTATTTTGTTTTAAACTGATTTGACTCTACTTTTTTTCAAATTTTCTCAAATCTGAAATGTAAGCTTTCCGACAAATATGAGTAATAAGATAGAATTTATATTAGATTTATAATTTTGCTTTTGATGTTTGTCTGAAGTTTTCTCCCCTTAAGGGAGTTGTTTTGGTTTTATGAAACTAAATAAGGGAGTTATAATAGTACATATTTTTAATGACAGCTAAAAAATATTGTTAGCCAAATTAATTTATTTAAACATTAAATAAATAAATTTGGCCATATGTATTTTTAATATATTATAAGCCTTTTTATAATCTTTTCCACTTGGTGTGGGTATTGAAACTAATATATTCCATATATGTATTATTCTACTATATTTGCTTTGTTGGTGGATATTGAATTTTTAAAAATTAAAAATCTGTTAAAATATTATGGAAACAACTATTTTTGGATAATTCTTGTATTTTACCATTCTCATATCCTGGAATATGTACTTAGAAAAGTTTGTAGATGCTGTGTGTGGTACTTTGTATATTTGTACTCCTTTCCAAAATAATATTATCACCAGTTAATGTAAATAAATGTGTGTATTTATTTTTAGAAAATATTTAATTATGTACTTACATTACTTAAGACGGCAGTATATCTACCAGACTTACAATTCCACATTTTAGATAACCTATATTTGATTTTAATATTTCTTTCCGACTTCTTGCAGTACTACAATTATTTTTTATATATTTTCGTATACCAGCGCCCTAATATATAAATTTGACATAACATAATACGGTAGTCTTCCAAATTACTAGGATCGAATTAACTAGGAAGTCGATTATTCGGAATGTTTTATTTTTCAAAATTCCCCGAAAAGTAGATTCCAAAATTAAAACAATAATCTGCAATCTTATAATGATCAAACACATAATCAACTTTTATTGTCATGCCCAAAAGTTATATATTATTTAAAAATGTTATTTAATAATATAATTATAAGACTTCATTTTATTTTTCAGGCAGATAATTGTAATTTTTGTGCATTATTCAATATCCTTGAATCAACGAGGAAGTCCACCTATTTCCGTTAAATGAAAATTTTACTGTTATTAAATTGATGCTTTTCTATAAATATTATTGTGTAGTTGTTGTTGATCTCTGTGTTAAAAAAAATCTAACTGTACCACATTAAAATATGTGTTCAAATTACGAGTTTTTATTTATTTCAATCCATATTACCTAACTAAAAAAAAATCCCTATATTTATTTAATATTATCCTGGACTGGTACCTGGACCGAGGACTGATCACCTTTCCTTGATGTGTTAACGATCAAGATAACACTGGGTTTATATGATGCAGTGTCCTATGCTAGTGTGCGGATAAAGGTTAGAAGAAGAAGAAAATAAATTATAAAATTGAAAGGATAATTTTTAACATTTAGTTTTATTAATAATAATCAATCATCATACATTTTTGTCACAGATAACAATCTTACAGAAAGTTAAACTTTGTATTCATAAATTAATATTTAAAAAAAAATATGTTTGGAAAATAAATGTTTTTTTTTTAAATATATTTTTAATTAATATAAATCATCCACCAAACATAAAAACCTTTAAAAGGGAAGACTAGTTTATAAACAACCTCTCTTACGATTCTACTATAGTATATATGTTATTATTTTGGAGTCTTCATCCAGTTGAAATAAATGTATGTATTATTTATTATACCATATTTCAGTATTCCGCAAACTTTTTCAACTCAAGGTTCACCTACCAAATTAAGAAATTTCAGAGATGCATATTTACCATATTATGGTAACATATTATGTTTAATGCGAAATGTAAGCCTACTTACAAGCACAGGCAATCAAAATTTGGAGCAACTGTGTTATTTTTACAAAAGTAGACTTTTTTCTGCGCCACACCAACTAATCGCCACGGTACACCAGTGTGCCGCGGCACACACGCAGTGGAACAATGCCCTATTCCATCAATGAAATAAAGGATAAATTATTCCCTAATTTGTAAGAACACACTCTGGTTGCTAAAAGCAACCATTCTGCTCTTTGTTCTCTTGTATCATTGATAAATTATTGTTGTTAGTATACTTGAAATGGTAAAGGGTATAATAGTATTGAAAATACATTTCAAAAAACATACATACAAACTATAATTATTACACAACATTTTGGCATTTCTGGAATAATCAACATAAATAATGTATTCAAAATATACACACAAGAAATAAATTTCTGTTGTAAACCAAAAATTATCACCATCCTTCTTACTCAATTTTTAAAATCTATATCTAACCAAAACATTATTTTTTTTGTACTCTTCAAAATGAGAATTATAGGTAATTTATTTTAATTTGTTTTAATTTATATTAAGACAATGATGATAGTATATTTAAAAATAAATAGAAAATAATTAAATGTTTTCAAATTACTTAATTAACTATAGCCTCTTAAATAATTATTAAAATTACTTTTGATAAATTGGCATATAAAGAACTTATGTTCCATGATCAGAGTAACTGTCATATCTTATAAAAAAATAAATACCAACACAATAAACAATTGAAAATAAGTGTGACGATTTGGAATATGTATGTTATTATTTAAACTTATAAGAATTTGGAATGGTGTGGCTATTATAATGTAAAATACTTTAAGTAAATATCTAATTATTTTTGAGTATATATAACATGGCAGTCAAAGACTGACCAATTTGTATAAAGACCGCCGACTCCGCCCAAAATTCAAGGCTATAAGTGACATTCACTCCAGGCTGGATGTTACGTAGCTCCCAGCTGGAGGTACTTAGCTTCCAGCTGGAGATACTTAGATCCCGGCAGGGCAGTTGTTCACAAAGAATCAGCCATTTTATAAAACATGTGCAAAGGTTGTGACCTCAGGCAAAGAGAGCTATAATTAAATGCTTTTTTTCTTACTGGACAGGTACAATTTAAAAAAAACACACACACGCACATTAAATGGGCACATTTTTTTACATCTGAGATGATTATCGCTACTATAGTAGGGAGTCATAATATATTTATATTTTCAATAATGTATATTTATAAATTAACATTTGAAAATACTGTCAGTAAATATGTGTTGAATAAAACCGTATGTAGAGAACACATTTAAAATATTTTTTTATTATATTAAAAAAAAATGCAAAGTCTGTTGCAATTGCATCAATTCCTAAATCTTACATAAATACTAAAAAAGTTTTGATAAACGCGTGTCTAGTAACATTTGAACACAGTAAATATTTTCCAATTTAATATTAATATTTAACATATTTTACACAAGACATGTTGCATATCTGCTTAAAAAGTTATTTAGTGTAGATATTCATCTAAGGTTAGTAATATTACATACGTTTATAAAAATTATTGATTTTTATTAGTAATATATGAATGAAATCGAATTAAACCACTAAACATCACATGGTAAAAATCACATTGGAAATATATAAATAAAACAATATCATATACATATAACTGCCAAGAAATATATGAAGCACTTTTCGATTCTATAAGATACAAAGAATATTCTATTAAAACAGTGAATACCAAACTGGTGGACCAAAGAGTTAGCTGCATAGTGTAGATAATTTTAACCTTTACTTCTAGCGACTTTGGCATTTTTAAACTCGTTGTTGACCTGTATTGTCAAGAAGTAATGAAAAAAAGAATAATTTGGAAATGAAAGAGTTATCTACACTATATAGCTAAGGCATTAACTTCTCTTTGGAATTGATGCCCTGGAATGTATAAAAATGTATAATGATAGTGTTGTTCTAAAATTAAGATAAATAAAATATGTTCAATAAATTTTATTAACTAAAATTTTACCAACACAAAGTATGTATTCATAAATAAATATTTGTGAATTCTGATGAACAGATCTTATTCCATCCAAAAACTAGAGAGAATATAAACAATAATGAACAAATTTTGCAAATGAAAATGATAAAAAAATGTCAATTTGATTTTTTTATAAATAGAAAAAGAATCCTTAAACTATTTTATATGTGGAATATATTGAATCCGACATTCATCTCACTAGACAGTATTATTAAACAGTGTTCATATTATTAAAATTTTGGATGGAACAGGTTGATAGTATATTCATCATCGGAGCTGAATGTTTAATATTATAAAAAAGCTGCGGATAAAATCACCAAAACAAAAATATACTATTATAAATACAAATATCATTTATAATTTTTAAGTGGCTTTAATAATTTTTATTAAAAAATATGTTAACTCTTTGTTCGAAAATTCAAAGATGCTATGCATCATCACATTCTTGTCACATTCATTTGAATAAAATAATTTAATATGAAAATAATATAATAGGTATATCACTTAAATCTCAGAGAATTATTTGATCGTAAGGCATGTTAAAACTAAATAACACAATTATTTATACACAATATATTATTGATGTAACTTTTATTCATGATTCTAAGATGGATGACATTTATATTATAAATTAGATTTTAATGCATTAGTTACGCAGTTAATTGTACAGTAACAATTAAAAATATTATAATCAAAAGATTTTCCAGTATTAGGGTTGGGAAAGATTAGTGTTGTAATCGATTAGTAAGAAAATTCATATTCCAGTTATTGAGGAACAAATGTAAAGAAACTTCTGCACATTTGTTTTTGTGATTAGAAAACCATAGTAACAGAACATTTTCATTGTTTCATTCCTTTTCATTGTTTCATCCTTTGGTTTATTTCTTTGGGATAATTTGTGTAATATGTAGGCATGTATATGTGTTTAGTAGAATAGTGTTAAGTGATTGGTTAAAGCTATTTACTGACCATAGCAACGGAGCGCCTAAAATACCTACTAGTGTGTATCTAACTCTCAAAGTTTGTTTGATGATAAATAATGACCATGTCTGAAGCTACAATGTTGGGAAAAAGAAGGCTTTTGTCTACACAAAAGAACTACTTCTTACACCATGGTCACCCTACGAGCATACGCATCCTTAACTGACGCAGGTCAAAGTTTAAGCGGCTTCTATTTGAAAATATAAATCAACTTTTATTTATACTTTTATAAATAATACACGTATCTTGCGGATCAGAAATACAGAAGTCTCCATTTGTAAAAATTAATTTCATCAATTGATTCGGCAGTCATCTATCCATTAATTTAAGTTTTACTTAGTAAATATGTACCACTATTTCTTAAAATCTATTGTGACATGTGTTTCGATGCATTCTGCGTCATTTTCATACAGTGTTTGAAAATAATGCGGAATGCATCGAAACATGTGTCATAATAGATTTTAGGAAATATGTAGTAGCATTTACTAAGTAAAACTTAAATTAAAGATGTATAAATTACAATGGAAATCATTTTTGTAAATTGCGTTTTAATTCTTTAAATAAGCTCGGAGTTCTGACCTTTTGTATGATAATATTTGTACATAATACTTATGTTTGAGAATTTAAAAAGAAAATCGGGTAAAATATGTGATTGTGATGATATTATTTAAATTGTTACTGTACAGAGCAGACCAAAGTTATTGAAAAGACATTTAAATTAAACATAATTTACTTTAGTTGAGGTGGGATGATATTCATAAGAACAGTATCTTATAAACCTAACTATTTAATAATAATAAAAAACTGCTGTTTTAACAAGAAAGAAAGATCAGAATAATACTTCAATTCCTGACAGTAAATTATTTGAAGACACGGCGCATTACACTACACCAGTCTAGGACAACCCACTTGTCGTTGACTTCATTAGGAATTAAACTCGGGACATAATGCCCCTGCATTAGCCAAAAGCTAGAACACTACGAAGGCAGACAAGTACAACATCTACCAAAATGCCGAAAAATGCAGTTTCTTCACATTTATATGGAAGAATTAGATTATTTTCTTAAATTAAAAGCATTTTACTCATCAGGTAATCCAATTTCTTGTTAAAGACAGCAGAATCAATATATGGCTGTGTTCTTAAACCATTGTTTAACAGCATTTATAACAATACATTAAAAACAATCATGTAAACTACTTTTGAATTAACACATTGTTTACGGTGTGCACAAATTTGTGCGTTTCAGAAACTTTGTGTTGCGATAGTATGCACATTTTTGTTCATTTTGGTTACATTCAACTTCATATACAAAAAACGCATCTTAAATATCTAATTTCTCGCCTTGCTTTGCTGTACATATAGCGAAAAGGTATCACTATAATACAAAAATATTATAGATTTTTTTCTGTCATCATTATTTCGATGCAATTTAATATTGCCCGTATTAAATAACATTTTTTTACAAACTTCACCATAACCAATGTGTTAAAAGGTCAATAAACTTCAGATTTAATTAAAAAATTTAATAATATATACATGGGACTATTAGTAAGTTCTAAAAATAATTTAAGGCCAATAACATGTAGCTACCTTCTCGATATAAAGTTATTGGAATGAAATGTATTCATTTACTATATAATCAATCATCACTTGGCTATAGACAAGAAAAATGTTTAAGAACACAGCCTTGGAAGATTAAAGTGATAAATACGACATTACACACATATGTATCTTGTGGAGAACATACATAGTGATAATAATACAATCAAACAGAGTCATCTATATCTATGTACCTATTAAATTTACACTCAAGAAAAACTGTGTACCTTCATGGAGCAAGAAATACAATAAAAAAATAGTGTCTTTTGCAGTTTACAAGATATCTATCCTGTTTGTATGTTTAATAAACTTTTTTTTAAATGGAAATATATAAATACGTATTTTTCAATTGATCCAAGTAAAATGCAAAAACATGAAAAAATGCAAAAAAACATTATTTAAGAGAAATTAAATACATTTTATTAATTATATACTTTTAAAATGTTTAATCATCAATAGCAATAATAGAATAATCTAAATTTGATTTATAGTTCTGTATATAAAAAAAAAATATATATATATAATTTTATAAAGTTTGTTTTATTGTATTCAAATACTGGATTTAACCCTTGAGGGCTATCTATCAAGATTATAGATATATCAATAGAGATGAAGCATTCCTTTTATAAAAAGAAGATTTGGAAGTCAGGGCATTTACAGGCCTAACGACCTGTAAATGCCCAGAATGGCTTATATGATCACTTGATATTGTAATGGTGAATGTTACACAGTATATAAAGTGATCACCTAAGCCAGCCAATGATAGGTCGTAAGCCTTATAAATGCCCAGACTTCCATTTTCCCTTCGTATGAAAGAAATACATTTATAGTGATTTTAAACCAAAGTTACATTTTAATTATAGAAATACTTCCCCTCTGTTGAGGTATTCATAATATATCTTAAAAATTAGTTACTTCTTTAATTCTTCAAATATTAAATTTAACGAGTATATATATTTTTGTATGTATACAACGCACCTATGAAAATAAAATAGATATAATATATTTTAACTTTCCTTAATAAGGTGTTCTATTCTCTAAATATATACTTTTAATTAACTTTGTTTCATCATGTTAGAAATTCTTTTTTAAAAAGATATTCCTTTTTTTAGGGTTATTCATCAAAGTCAATATTTAAAAAAAAATCTTTACATAAATCCTTTTACCATAAAACTATACTTTAAATATTTTTTTAAATGTGAATACACCAATAACCAATGGGTAAAAAATACACAGATATTGCATTGAATACCTACTCTTAGTAGATTTAAAAATAACCAAATGTTTCTTACTATAATATGTCATTTTATAACAAATGTAAATTGTATCTTTATGTTAATTTCAAGTCCCAAATATAGAATCCATTTATAAAAAAACCGCAGTTTTTCAAATACTAAAGGGTGACAACTATTTAAATTTAACAAAGAATTTATCATCGAGATTCTCAAACGATTTTTCTATTCCAAAATGCAACACCAAGCAATTTCAGCAAAACTTCAAATATTTGGCAATCAAACATTTCAATAAACTCCCTAAAGAAATAAAAAAAATAGATGATATAAAAATCCTCAAGAAAAAAATTAAAGCTCTATACATTTAAATCTTTAAAAAAATATATTAAAAAAACTATTATATCTTTTATTATATAACATTAAACCACGAGTGTAAGTCCCTTTCCAAGCACAAGAGCACAGACTCTTTTATGGAGAGGCACAGCGAATCGAAATATAAAAGTTCTACATATGTATAAATGATTCAAATGTTATTATGTTATAAATAAAAATGTAAATATATTAAATGAATAAAAAAAAAAAAAAAAATGTATTAGGGTAATATTATCATATTCATATTGATATCAAATTAATATGGTATCATAAATAGTTATGTATCTAGGGAGAGGTCAAAAAATTAAAAAAGAAAAGACTAAAGTATCTTTGAAATTATGAAGGAGCTTGAAAATGATTTAGTCATAGGATCTAGAGCAATTGAAAATATGTTTGTTTCTCTATCAACATCTAGATTTTGATGAATGACAGATTTATGACCATAGATTTTAAATAATGTTAACATTGAAAATTTTGCTCAAGAGTTATATTGTCAGCCTTTTTTTTAATAACTGTTAACTGTTTTTATTTTAATAATTGTTTGATAACATTTTAACGGTTCAGAGCTGATTATATTTTTAATGTTTCCTTAACATGAAAAATATTTTAAAAGGATGAGAAGAAGTTAAAGCAATATTTTTGTGACATATTTTGAAGGCAAAACTTTTTTATTTTATTTGAGGGTATAAACAAACAAATATCCTTAACAGGAACAATAGTATTTAATTTTCTTTTTTAGATTTCTTCTTTCTTTCCTTTTGCTACCACTTTAAATTTTTAAATTCCTTGACCACTACACATATTCCCGAATGTTAGCTAAACTTACGTAAAATATTATCTTTCTTTTGTCATTAATTATAATGAGTGATGATGATCAAACAAATGTGATTGATCTTTCCAATTAAAGTATAGTTACTCGCTTTGTTTGGGTGGTTGGAAGTAGCCGAAGTTGAGTCGCAGCTGTTCCAGGAACACAAAGGTCAGAATGGTGTGCGGTGCCAGCCTCACGAAGGCCGGGACATATCCCTTGAAGAAGCTCATGGGACCCTCCTTGGCGGTGCTGAGGACCAGGGCCTTGATTCCCTTGGAATCGCGGTTATTCATCGCGCGAGTCTTCAAAACGTCCAAAGGTTGGGTGAGAGTCGTGGCAATTGCTCCCTGAAAATATACAAATAAAGAGTTAACCTGTTAAACGTAAACAATATCGGGTACGGGTAATACATATGAATACGTCCTTGAAATATATGTTGCGCCCTGAAACGAGAGGGACATATATTTTTCGAACAACAAAGGTATTAGTCATCCATACATGTCTCGACATAAATTTAAGACATGGATTGAATCAGTATTCGCGCCCGTCACAAGTTGCGTAATTGGACAGCGGATCGCCCGGTTAACAGGTTAAGGGAATACGATGTGTTAACTTTTCACATTGATCAAAGTGCAATAATCTATTTTAAATAATTAATAACTTACGGCCATAAGACTGGAGACAACATGCAAAACTACGTTGTCTTCAAAGTATGGTGTGGCGATGAGGAATGCCTTAATCTGATCGTAGCACGAGAGCTGACCCACTGTCATGAGTACAGCCCTTCCGACTGCCATTGTTGCACCGGACCACAGTCTTGCGACTCCTTCCTCTGTCAGGACTCGATACAGCCCGTCGATAGCGTGCTTGTAACTAAACAGAATTAACAAGTACAAAACCATGATACATGATTTACCCACAACGAAGGTTTGACAGTCCCAAGAATTAACAATAAATACGAGAGTAGAACACACAAAATATCGTTCAAACATTTTTAATTTGTTGCCGACAGAGGTAAGAGGTCAAAATAAAATATGGAACAAAGGTAAAATAAAGGAAATGGTAAATGATCAAGAGTTAATTCTATGAAAATTGTAACAGTTTTTATTTTTGATTTTTACCTTTTTTTGTGTGTATTTAAGGTTTAAATAGGTAAAAACAATAAAAAACCTATGTAAAAAAATTCCACCGACAAGATACACAAGGTGGCTTGGTGGGTCTCTGAATTTTTAAATATGTTTATAACTTTGAAAAAATAATTAATACATTTTAAGTAAAAAAAAATACATGTTTTCCTGCGTTCAATATATCGCGAACAATTTGAGATGCTGACACAATAGCAATTTTCAAAACGGTTAAACTATATTAAAAATATCAAATAATATGAATTTTCTTTTTGTAGATACTAGTACACACTGTTATTTTTGTGTGTAGCATGAGTGTGGTAGACTCATATTTATACTCCCTTTGAGTTATTCTTTTTTTGTATTTTTTTATTCATTATTTTATTAATAATTTTTTTATTCATTCACACTGACATAAAATATTGTGTCATGACTGTTGGGGCGATTGTCCACTACCAGGAATTTGACCGTCCGGCAGTCCGGTTTTGAAAAATGAAAGCGACTACGACATTAAGCGTGATTGAATTTACGCGCAACGTGTTCAGGCACCGATCAAGAGCACCGATCCGAAAAAAGATGGACAAAAGCTCAAGCCAATCCAAGCCAATCGTCGTTTTAAAACGCTAACTGACTTTCCGGATGGTAAAATTCCGTGTAGTGGACAAACGCCCTTAGGGTATACATTCAATTAGGCAATAATATTTTTAAGCCATTTGACTCATTATCAGTCATAGGCGTGTATTTTGTACTAAAGGAAATTTTAAATGCATGCCACACCCAACGTATTAAACATAATACAGTTTTACTTTAAAAAAAAAATCTTATCCAAGATTCAGATTAGTCTGACTGAAAACTATAGTACAACTGATTTCAAATGATTCACAGTGGGTCAATAGGGAATTTTGTGGCCTAATTTATGCACCTACAGATATATAATGTGGCACTTAGACACCTTACATTAGGATGATATTGATCTTACTTTCTATTATTTATTACACACATGCAACAGAGGAATTAAATTAGATTACTTAGAAATATTAGAAATTAAAAATACAATTAATAATAATTTACAACTAATAAATACTCAAGTAAACGATTTTTCTAAAAGTCCATTATTAAATATGTTTCCAATCAATCAACATCCCTGATCTCTTTTGACTGTGACTGCGAATCAATACAAAAAAAATAATGCCACTTGAGATCTACCCAAGCTCTTTTGCCTAACCGTCAAAATATTTTGAATATTGTTAAGTAGATAGTGTTTTAGTATCTATCAGTCTTTATAAAGAAGTGGTTAGCTTCGAAACCGGTAGAAACGAAACCGAATTTAGTTATAATAAAATATTTATAGTGTTTAAAACAAAGTTACATTTTAATTATATATGATCTTACTTTCGTCTTTGATCCATTGGAAGTTTGACATCATTTTGCATACGGACATTTACAAGATCTGCAGGAGTACCAACGAAGCCACCAGCGGCACCACCCAGGGCTGCCAACATCACAGAATATGCCGGAGACAATGGAGCACCCTGGAAAAGTAACGTTTATAAATTGTCAGTAAATAAAAACCAAACACAAAATGATTTTGTATGAATCTAAAAACTGTGGGTTACATTCAGTGTTTGAAATACTAAATGGTAGCTAAATGAGGGATTTTTTATTTTATTTTCCTCAGTGCAAAGATTGTTTTGACTTATGATTTATTTTCCAGCATGATTTTTCAACTTATTTTCAAATAAACTCATTCTATCACACATAATTTCCTCTCCATCTTCATTTTAATAATTCTCAATATCAATATTGAACCAGATTTTAGTCCTGTTAGTATTTGCGAATTGTAATGTGAAAACAAATTAAGAAGAGTGAAATCTGTTCTTGATTTATTCTATCTTCAGTTCCATAACAATTATTGATTTAATATCACCTTAGACTAGTACCTGAAGCGCTGGACTGATCACCAAACGTTCATGTAATTAATGATAATATGATTAATGATAATAAGGAGAAATAAATATGGGTCCATTAAATAATTGTATCATTCAATATTATTTTAGATATTCACTTCTATAATCTATATTAAATTTTATTCAAAACATGATAACTCATGTTATAATTCTACTAAATTTGTTTATTTTTGGTGACAGTTGTTTCGATTTGAGGCATTGCTAAACTGTGTAGAAGAAACTAAACAGACAAATTTGAGTCACTAATAAAATATTTCAAATAAATAATTCATAAAAAATTATATTATATGAAAACAATTTCAGTTAAATAAGAATTCACTTACAAAATGCATTTAAGTTTTATTTGATTACTTATGTTTTATTTTATGTTTAAGATTATCAACAGCAAAAAATAATACTAGGCTTAAAAAAACATTATTTAAAATATTTACTTATCACATTTGCTTAGTGAATATTTTATATAAGATAGCATATCAAATAATTATTATATAATGTAAGGTTGCCCACCCAATGTCAAGGCATAAATTGTATAAAAAATATTACATATTTAAAAAAAAAAAAACATTCTGATAAGTTTTAAAATGATAAGGTAAAGTAACTTACAAAACAAATGTGATCGTTTAATTTGAATTTTATTTTATCTTGATGTAAAGGCATTAGGATGTTGTGAGACATATCGCTTGAAACTTGATTTTTCAGGAGATCGTTTTTAAAGTTTAATAATATAATAAAATGTATTAAAAATAAATATCAAGCCACTTATTGAACTTTTTACTGTGCAACAGATCTTTTTAGGTAAAACCTGAATGGTTTTTCTCCATTTGAAAAATATTCAGTTTATGAAAAAAAAAATTAAACATTTTTTAAAAACCTTTTTTTTCAAAATGCAAAAACAGCACTTTCTGCCCTGTAGCAGGTAAATATTAAGTTTAAAATATGCCACTTTTACTGGGATATAGTAAATTTTCTGGGCATTTCGAAGACATGCACAAATGATGAAAGGAGTGAACGATATTGGCTTAGCATATGTACATTTTTACCAATTACTTAATTTCCAATTCTAGAAATACACTTTGCTGCGTTTCATGCAAGTGAGACAAGAAGTGTATTATTGGAAATGATAAATTTTGATTACAGTTAAATTATTATGTTTTTATTCTCTCCTGTTTACACGGACTTTTGAAAGCTCAAATGGAGTTGGGCAATTTACGAATTAAGTTGACAATAAAGCGAATATATACGTTTTATTTAAAACATAATGAAATAAAGATTAAAAAGCATGTTTAAACTGCTGGTCATGATCAAAAAATATCTTTGTGATAAAAATATAAAACTGCATTGTAAAACATTTAATAATTGAGATTATTTTATCATTTTTACTTTATGTTGGATTATTACTTTATACATATGATATAAATTCACTTTATCTGCATCTGTTTGGATTTTTAAAATAATATTTAATTTTTTTGTACAATTTTCTGAAAAAATGCTCTTTTTCATCTTATGTTTGAAATATGGACCGTGAAATTATCCTTATATGGAACCATAAATAAATAAATAAAGTATGGAACCATAAATATTACATTTCTTTTTCACCTCTCTTTTTAACTACTGTTATTTTGATATACATATGTATTGCTCATGTAACATTAGGTTAATTTAATTAATGAAATACATTTTAAAATCAAGTTATCATTAGTTACTGGGTAGTTATTTTTTAAATGATAGCAGCGAAATAAAATTATCTCAGAATGAAAATAAATACAATTAAATGAAGACAACAATCTAATCAAACACATTGACATACTAGCATTTAAAAAAAAAATATTTGTTGAGGTTCGTCTGCAGGTAGAAAAGTGATGAAACAAAACATAAATGTAAAAAATACATCTACTCTCAGACCAATGGGAACCTAATATTTCTAGAATTTATTTTGCAATTAACGGGAAATGAACCCACGACTCTAGTATCGCAATTGAGCGTCTACCCAACTACATCATGGTGCCTTTTGATTTTCAATATCCAAGTAAAGCAGCAAAATATTTTTCATGCAAATACAGCGTATTTGTTTGGCAAAATATTTCTCTGCCATATATATGTTCTGTAAAATTATTTCCATATGAGCAGGAAGAGTATAATTAGGTATCCAATTAATGCTTGGAAAGTGAAGTAGTCGTTAATTCTTCTAGCCAGTTTGTTTAAAATAATGATTGTCTACTTACATTGTTTTTCTGAGTATAATGTTGTTTGGTAACATCGTATATTCCGAATCTGACCATTGAGTAGGAGAGCTGACGGAGAAGGGATGCAGATATGCCATTGTAGAATGCCAGAATACCTGTATTTTTTATTGATTTCACATTAGTTTTGTGGAATAACATGATGAATAAAATATATAAAAAAATAAAACACTTGTATAAGACCACTTTTTTAAATTTATTAATCTAAATACTAGGTTCGAGAACTACAGATGTTCTCATCAACAGGTGAACATAAAAACTGAAGTATTTTATGCATGTAATTGAGTTTGTATTTTCACCTTTTGATGAAAAAGTAGTTATTGAGACCAGTTGTGTTTACATTGATAAACTCAAAAAATGTGGTCTTACACAAGTGTTAACTTTAAAAAAAAAGAATACATGAATATAAGTAATATAATAACAAATATGTTTCATTTTAATACATCGTATACCCATATACTGGTGAAAAACGTTAACTCGAAAATAAGAAATTTTAACTTCATGATGCATATTATAAAGTTTTCAATGTTCTATAAACTGGCAAATACACTTGGTAGTAAGTAGTTTGAAAGTCATAAATATATGGTTTTAAAAGTAAATACAACTTTAGTAGCGGGTATTTTATTCAGGCTCTTTAAATATAAGGAATAATTCAAACAGGGATTTTAGACTTAACTTTTTTTGCCATTATACCCACGATATTGTAATATTGATTACAAAAAAAAGTTGAGTAACAAATTATGACTCGGTGCATCATGAACAGCAAGTCTTAAAAATCACTTCTGAAACATAGATCTATGACAGCATTTTTTTTTTCAACACACAGCACATATTTCCGAGCTGGGTTCCACAGCTTTCTCGTATATGGTATAATTCTTCTTCTCCGTCTTATTCCTCATTGCTGAGGGTTGTGACCCTTGCAGAAGCAATGACTCTTCTCCAGTTATCCCTTGACTGCGCTGCACGTAGCGCTCCAACCACTGAGGTGCCTGCTGCTGCCTTAATTTGATCGGTCCATCGTGTGGGGGATCTTCCTCTCCCTCTCTTTCTCTCCAGGCTACTGATCACAACTAGTCGTTCCAGGCTATCCTCGTTGCCACGCACAATGTGTCCAAAGAACTGGAGAATCCGTCGGGTACAGATATTGGCCAGAGTCAAGCCATCCAAGCGTAGTTCCTGGCGAATGGACTCATTAGTGCGTCTAGCTGTCCATGGTATAATTAAAAAAATATGTATATGAACAATAATTATATTAACCTTGGTTTTTCACAATGTTGACTGTCAAAGTTCCGAGAGACACTTTGGCGCCCTGTTGTGTTTGGAGCTGCACTTTTAGAAGATCGAGGGGATGTGTGCAGCAAGCGGCTCCCGCAGATGCGAAACCTCCGAAATACCAACGCGATATCCTTTTCCCTTCTCCAGACATTTTTATTGCAGTTTTATGCTATTCTGAAAAAAAATGGTTATTAACCAACATGTTATTACATTATATTATACTATATTACATTAAAAAATAAGTACTCTACTAAATAACGGTAAAAATGCAGTTGGTTGCATTATTAAGAAGCAATTTTTCTGTAAGTATACAATGGAGTATATTCCTATGTTTTGATTTGCTCTTGTTATTTTTGTATGAATGGTAATGAATATTTAGAATAGTTCCTTAAAAAATCAAGAAGATGCTTGTAAATCAATAAATATATCAATTCTACAGAAGTGGTATTGAGCAATGCACCAAATAATAAAAGTATCTCACTAAAAAGACCATTTTTAATGCAGAAAGAGAATCTCGTTACTATAAACCATTCCATGCTTGGATCAAAATAACCAATAGCTACATACATAAAAACCTTACACCAATTAAACAAAATGGCACAAATTGAAACTGAGCATATTTAAAAAAAGTTACGTATATCTTTCAGATATAATCTATTTATCTTTGAATAAGTTATTTATTTTCTTCACTCAATATTGATATTTTTAAAAAGTAGGTGAAGCTGTAAGTAGGTGTCAGGTTGTGGTCCTGTGGTTAGTGTCGCGGACTCTTAAGTCAGAGTTTCTCGGTTCGAACCCAGTCTATCACAATTTGATACCTATTTCTAATAATGAGCCGCTTCGCCTCACAGAAATAGTATGGAATTGAAATATTTGTGTGAATAGTAAAAACACAAATATTGTCTTTAATATTTGTGATTCTTTGAAAAATCAATTACTTCTAACATATAGTTTGGCTATACTTGCAAACAGATTGAATATTTGAATTTATACAGAGTTGACAAAATCAACCTAGAAATAATATAAAACAACCATTATGTTTTCATACCTCTCACATAAATACTGTATATATGTGAGATAAACAATTTTAATTTTTTTGTAAGCAGTTTTTAGGAAGAATCATAACAATATTGTACTCAAATTTTATAGATTTATTTCTCAAAAACTGGCAGCGAAATATTCTATAAAATCGCTAATTTGTCTCTCTTGAAAATTTTAAGTTATGGATCTAGAATTCTTTACCTCATGAATATTTACAATTTGTATTGAACAGAAGAGAAATAAACAACAATATAATTTATGAGGTAAAGTAAAAAGATAATAGAAGTAGATAATAAGTTACAGAAGATAAGAATTGTAAAATGTATTATCTATTTACTCTGCAAATATAATGTCATGACTACATATTAGTAAAATGGTGATATTTCTACGTCTCACACGGACAAAACAATTTATGGGAAGAGAGTAAGGTAAGAAAAATTTGCGCATTTACAGGGTTTACGACCTGTTATCGGCTGGTGTAAGTGATCATATTATACACTTGCGTAACAGGGGTCATACTGTATTTGTATTCTTAGAAGATTTTTTTGTTGACATCTCAATATAGATGAAGAAGAATATGGAAGGCTGGGAATTTACAGGGCTTAGTAGAACACTTCAATACATAGTTATTCCACTTTTATTATGTGGAGGTAAGAGGGGATACTAAATTATGGCTTTGGAGATAGTATTTTACAAAAATGAAGCTGTATAAATTATCCAAAATTATATTGTTTTTTGACATCTCAACAAGGATGAAGAAGAATATGGAAGTCTGGACATTTACGGGGTTTACGACCATCATAGACTGATTTAAGTGATCACTTTACACACGTGTAACATTCACCAATTTTACCCGTGATTGACTAACCACGCTTCTCAAATTTTTGGAACTTCTATATATATATATGGTTCAATTTCGAAACATAGTGCTTGAATCACTAGAATTTCACTAGAGACATCTATAGGTGAGATATTGTCATTTTGTATAAATTAGATGAGAATATCAAGTTTAAAAAAAATGGGGCTTGATAGGTCTCTGCAAAACAAATAAATTCCTTGAATATGATTTAACGCAACTGTTAAAATTATATAAATAAATTTTTTTATTACAAAGAAAAATCTTTTTGAATTTTAGAAATGCTAGTACAATAAGGTAATTAAAATGTTGAAATCGTATTGTAATTTCACTTAAAATAAAGTGTATTTCGAGATATCCATTGATACAGGTATCTTTTATAAATAAATAAAAAAAAATAGCACTTAAATGCAATACACAAATAATTAACAGTTTATTTGCAATTAAATTAAGCAGAATGGGTCAGTTTGATTGATTTAAAATAGAAATGTAATAATAAAGCTGGTTCTTACTCAAAAATTTCATTCAACAAAATTATGTGTTATATGAATAACCTTGATAAATTAAAGCAATAAAATGTATTCAGTTGTTCACTTTTGGCTTAAACATTTGATTAAACGGTTTAAATATGCAATAAAACAACGGTTTAATTACATATCAACACAAAACATGAGAAGAGATACGCTATGAATAATTTCTTAAACCGTGATTTGAGGCACTGAATTCCCACAGTGACATAATAAGATCAAGGCTAATTATTTCACTGTCACGCTTCGTTATCATTTATTTTAAAAACTTACGAGCCTTGCCTCCAAGAATATATTTATCTTTAGTCTTATAATTAAACTTTTAACCGCATTTTACGTTTGAAACATACGAGCACGCTTCCGACGGAGCGATGACATTTTAAATGTCAAATGAACTATGACAGAAGCATGACGTCAATTGAACGGCGCTACAAGCTTAATAGAAAAAAATATGAAGCTTAATTATAATATCGCTACCCTTATCTTTCCTGTATAAGTTGATGATAATAGAAAGAGACAAAGCAAATATGTAGCTGGGAATTTTGTTTTAAAAATACAGTTAAAAGAGATAGAGCGTTTCCCATAGCGCCCTATCTTTTTCTTTGAATGCTGAATCGAACATGAATTATGGAACATAAATCTATTAAGCTTGCGATCTTTACTAAATGTATTTCGAGATATGTCAGATTGTGAGGTGCGGGCGCATGTCCGAATATTTAAAAACGATTTAAAAAGTTAAATTAAATTAAACTCTTACCGCACGTGAGGGCCGGCCGTAAAACACAAGGTAAACTATATGAATGATATATAATAATTCATTTTAACGTCGTTGAATCAATATTATCTATCTTTATAGATCAATCAATATCAGAAAGATTAACCGCAAAGTGTTATCTGAATTTATCAATTTGTGTTAAGCAATCACTGTAAAGTGCTCCGATTCAAAAAATTACATACCGTTTCATGTAACTACTGCATACTGACTGAATATTAACTTGATTCGCGGTCAAATGAAGAAAATGCGAAAATAGTCTGACGTCCGTGTCACCCGCTGGTGACCTTGTGAAGTAATATTTTTTCGATTGGTGGGCATAATAGCATATCTGGAAATGTGTTCATTTCAATATAAATGTTAGAAAAATATCCTAGCAAGGGGCTTCATCGGTGGTGTTAAGAGAACATGGTTGTAGGACAGTAGCAAAACATAGTATAAACAGTTTTGTTATTTTTTTTAAAACTAATTTATTTAATAATTCTTTTGGTGAATTTGTATACCTTTGTGCGAAAAATAACATCAAGACACTTTACAATTAACGTCATTGATATGGATTTAATAGGTTGTTATGTAAAAAAGCCTTTGAATACGACACCAACAAAAATATTTTTAATAGTAGTCTGGAAGTAATTATTTGACAAAAAGACCCGCCCATCGACCTTAAGAGGAGAATAATGACGAACTCACGTATGTGATAAAAATATATACTTTTGATCCAAGTGGACTGAACACTAAACATGAATTTATTTGCGAAATGTTTATTTTTCTCTAGTTGTTGATAAATAGTTTTTTTTGCTAAAACAATCAGATTTTGCACCAACTAAAATATCGAGCCAGAAGTTATTTTTTTAGTTGCAAAAGGGCCATCTTACATTTAGAATTTGAATCGACTATAATAATAAATTTTTAAAAAAAATATGGATATTTCCTATATATGTTCAAGTATGAAAAGCGTCCATTTCTTCGTCTAATTTTCTGTCAATTTGTAATTCTCATTTTACCTTTCAAACTCAAAATAACCGGTAGTTCTGATTAGATTGTCCACCCTTTATGTACAAATTAGCTACTTCAACTTACATTAGGTTAGCAACCTCGACTGTTGTATCTTTTGCTGTTTTCCTACCTGCTAATCCTCTTCCATTTCCTTTTCTATGTATCAGTAATGTCCATCACACTGAACTCCTTTACTCATGTCACATGCATCCCATAAATATATTCCTCTTCTTTACCTACGAGAATCTACTGTGCAAGACTGATCACCTTAATTTCATGTGATTGCAGTCGAGTAGACACCATGTCAACTCTGCGCAGTACCTTATGTACAACTGGATGCGAACTGGGGTAGAAAAATAAATCAATTATATAAATTTTTTGCTTTGATTTTTTTTTGCAGTTAAATCATTATTCCCACCATTCAAAGATATTATAACCTGTATATCAATGTGTATTATATATGAATTTCAGAACTTTGTATATATTAAGAGTTAATTTGGGATTTGATGAGATTGATGAAGATGAATCTCAGCTATTTATTCTTTTCTTACGTTGTACTGAAAATACAGCAGTTATTCAATTTTACATACTCTCTTTTGTTATGATTTACTTACTTTGTTCATTGATGAAATATATTTCATTATACTAAAAAAACAAATTTGAGTCTTTTGTCTCCAATCCAATATTTGTAAAAAAAGTATTACATTATGTAGTATCCCGTTAACCTGTATATTCTATAGATGAATATACAGGTTAACGGGATCTACCGCTCTATCATTTACCAAAAAGGTATAAAAAAATACTTAATTGTAAAATACAATACGTACATTATTCTGCCCTTTCCTTGTAAGCTAGTACCCAGGCGTCTGTGCCAAGTGAACGTATTGTATAACGTAAGATTGAAATCCTTGTCACCTTATTTCCAAAACAGTCTAAAACTGTTTAATGTATGTATGTACAAATTTAATTGCGCTATCTAAAAATAAAACATAGGTATATTATAACATTAACTTCTTTGCAAACATTATTTCTTTTTGCTGATATTTTTTTAAAATATGTTGTTTGGTCATTTAGTTTGCATTGTTGTGATTCTTGTATCAATGTGTTTTTTTATTTTTTCTTATGCATCATCTAAGTATAGAAAGATTCAAAGAAAGAAATTCTTCATTATTATATATAATATTAAATACAATATTTTTCACTTCACACAAAACATTTTATCTCCATACCTAAGGAGACCCTGTATGAGCAATTAACAAGCTTTGTTTGCCTTGGATCGTCCGTTTTATAATGTTTGCGGCACAAGATAAATTACCTTTGTAAATATGCTGCATAATGCTTTCTGTAAATTGATTTCATGTGATTTCTGTGTTATGTATTCAACGTGATGTTTCACTCTGTATGATGATAATGGCCTTTTGAAAACTGTATAAAATTATTGAAAACATAAATATTTTTAAACAAATGCCAGTTTCATCAAATATTATACCCATGTGTAAAAATTCAGACATGGTTTATATTTTAATTTATATCTGTTTGATTACAATTTTTTATCTGCTCTATAATTATTAAAATATTGATCGCTGTAGATGTCTTCTAGGGTGCACTAGGAAATATAATGGAGGGCTAGGATGTGGGCAATTTACTTTGATTCCTTTCCTCCTATTCATTAAGGTACATTCTGGCAATTTCCTTCTCCCCCTTGTAGAGAAATGGTTTATAATAGCACTCCACTAGACCAAAAAAGGTTGGAGATCTGTGGTTTGAAAACTTCATTACTTAAATATATTATTTTTTAAATACATAAATGTTATTAAGACTTTTAATTTTCACATTTTTCATGTACATGGTGCATAGGACATAATATTGGTTAAATGTCTCGATTGTAAACTGTATGAAAGAAGAGTGATCGGTTTTAGCACTTCAGTTATTAGAAAATTATTATTAATCTAAATAAGTGAAAATACACAATTTTTTATTAATTAAAAAACTCTATCCTGTGATTTTATGTATGGTAATCGACTTTTGTTTACCAGTTAAAATAAAATTTATTTATTAATTTAAAAAATCATTTTCCTTATTTTCAGAATGGCGTCCGATGTTTTGGCAGCCCTTGATTTAGACAAAGAAAGTATGATGGGTAATTTCTTTCTCATTAAAGAAATGTACGGCTCGGAATCACACTTTGTCAATAGTTGCTTGATCGCGAAACAACTGAAGGAGCAAGGAGCCGTGTGTTTGGTCACCCTGCACAATGCGTTTCAGCACTATCACAGTATCGGATTAAAGTTGGGATACAATTTAGAGAAACTAAAAGAAGTGGAAACTGTTAAAAGCGTGGACTGCTTAGGAATTATTTGTGACAAGTTAATACAGCCTGGAAAACATGGATATGCAAGTAATAAAATATCAATTGAGGACTTATATAAAACCATTGAAGAAAATGTACACAGTTTATTATCTAAGCATTCTTCTGTGTGTTTGATAATCGATGATTTAACGGGATTATTGGAACTCGGTTGTACATTGGTTGAAGTCAATACATTTTTCCAATTATGTAAATGTTTGATAGCAAGTAAAGAGATGTGTAGTATTGCGGTCGGTGTTCACGTCATTTCAGAGACAGACCAGAGTCACGTTCTTTCAGGACTCGTGGCGCACATGTCCGATGTTATTTGTGAAGTTTCAGGATTCAAAACTGGCAGAAGTAGGGATGTGTCCGGAACTATAAGTGTATCACGTCCGTGGAACAATGTATCAAATAATTTAGTCAAGCTCAACAGTTACCATTATAAACTTTTTGATAGAGGTATCAAAGTCTTTGCAGCTGGTACTAAATAAGCAGTTTTGGACTACATCAAGTGGCATTCTAATGTGGTATTTACATACATAACCAGCATATCTTTATTTATGAAGGTTTTTTTGGGCTTATTATTTGCTAATGATAAATTATATCCAAAAGAATGTATAAAAAAATGATAAGTGTTTATCAAATTGCATTTAAGTATGTACTACTGTTAAAAACTTTAAAAAAAATTGTTCGCATTCATTTTAACAAAATAAATAATAAATTAAAACATTTAATCATTAAAATGTAACTTTGTTTTAAAATCACTATATTAACAGTGATTTTAAAACAAAGTTAACTTTGTTTTAAATCACTATTATTTGCAGTGATTTTAAAACAAAGTTATATTTTATTTATAAAATGGAAAATCACAAAGTAAGTGCTTCAAATATAAATTATAAAAAAATTATAAAAAAAAAATGGTATCCTTTTATAAATTTATCATTCATAACTAGAAATCACGGTAAAATAAATGTTTATGTAATTTAATAAATACTAATTATAATGCCCCTATTAAATTTTATAAAACTTCATTTTTTAATTCAATGTGTATGTGCAACATTATTACATATCAAATTATATTTTTATACATGAAATTGTAAATATGATTGTTATTAATAAATATCTATAATAAATACAATTATGACATTGTCTTACTCGATATCTTATGGTTGCTGTGAGATAGATCTGCATGATGATAACTAATAGCATGGTTGTAGAGTTAATGATATGAGGAAATTACTACCACTACCTTCACGCCGTTTCTCCGCAGGGGTAGGCAGAGAGGATGGAACGCCACACTCTTCTGTCCTGACATACACTCCTCGCCTCCTTCACATCCATACATCTAGTCATACATGCCCTCCGATTACGCAGACTTTTGACACCGCCAGATTTTAGGTTCTGATTGATCTGATCGTGCCAAGTCTTTAAAATTAAAATATAGATTTAAGGTGAAAATTTGTAATTTAATGAGGAAATTAAGTTATAATAAAATATAAATTTAATGTGAATACCAGTAATCTTATTGTTTGCACGGCAAATCTTGCTACTTAAGTTCTAACTCTTTAGGCTTGTCAGATGTTCCGGTTTGACCGGGATAGTCCCGGTATTCTGACAAAATCCCGGTGTCCCGGCTGGTTTACTTCACGTCCCGGTCAAAATTAAATTTGATTATAGATGTAAAAAAAGAGATCATGCCTCCGTAGTGTAATGGTCAGCACGCTCGGCTACTATTCTGGAGGTCCCGAGTTCGATTCCCAGGGGGGGGCTCAAATAAACATTAGTGATTTTTTCACTCTAATATTTATTCAATATTACCCTGGATTCGTACCTGAAGCGGAGGGCTGATCAACCTTTCCTTCATGTGTCAACAATGAACATAACACTGCGTTTATATGATGCAGTGCCTTATGCACCATTGAGGTGCGGATAAGGGTTTAAAGAAGTACAGATGACATAAAAGTTTTAAAATTATTAAATATGAAGGATTAAGGATAAATACTCAAATATTCGATAAATTGTTTATCGCCAATTTACTTACCTCTCATAAATCTGTCAAGAGTGAGGTTATGACATTCATATTTCAAAAAAAATATTTAACACACGACGTACACATTAACTGTACGCTTCCTAGAATAACAAAATGTTCGTTACATTTAAATTAATCGAATAGAATCCAAAGTTTGTTGAAAATATACATACAAATGTAGATAATATACAAATTCCTGCAAATGGAAATTTTTGACAAAGCAAAGTGTGTTTCTAGTTTCTATCATTTATCATTGGCTTAAAGTACTTTGATGCCTTCTTTGTGTTTCGTCGTAGTGGTTTAATTATTTTTTTTCACTCAAAGAAATCAATAGATTGACAAGATAGTTTAGTGGAAACATATTGTGGTAATAATTCACGAAAATGGCGCTATATAAACTTATTACTATTGTAACTTTTTGCTAGGTGATGACCTTCTTGGAGGCCACATGGAACATTCTGGTCTAGTAGTAAAGTGGTAAAGAATAATAGAAAATTCTATTATTTTCATCCACTTGTACCTAACCTAAACTGAAGTACGATCCTTTAATGGCTTAAGCAGGGTTGACAAAAAAATGCAACTAGTTAAGTTTATTTTTTTTAATGATAATAATATAATAAAACCCTTATCCGCACCCCAATGGTGCATAGGGCACTGCGTCATATAAACGCAGTGTTATCTTGATCGTTTACACATGAAGGAAAGGTGATCAGCCCTCCGCTTCAGGTACCAGTCCAGGGTAATATTAAATAAATATGACAGTGAAAAAATCACTTATATTTATTTTACCCCCCTTGGGAATCGAACCCGGGACCTCCAGAACGGTAGCCGAGCGTGCTGACCATTACACTACGGAGGCGGACAATTATGAACTATGCAATATTTTAAAACAAACAATTATTTACGATTTTGCACTTAAAAATACTAAATGTGTTTAATGGGTTTTTAGGTCCAAAATGGAAGTATTTTGTAAAGCTTTTCCCATACCCTAGAACTTGGGTCTTTCTAAGCCTAATGTATAGTTTTTATTTTTATATACTAGCATTTCAAATCTTTCGTGACTTCATTTTACCAATTTAATTTCAATGTTAATTTACCTTTAGACCTTTTCTATACACCCTTAAATTTTAACAGTGGTAAGTGAGTTCAATTTTTATAAGTATACCCCAAAGACGCGACCTCGCCGGAAAACCTGACCTCCGCAGTTATGAAAGGAATTAAGAATCCCTGTGTTTAATATCAAGTTCTCTTAATTCGATTGACATGTTTAATTATTCAAAAACATATCTTCCATGAAAATAAAAATAATAAAACAATACGTAATTTAACACATGACGAAACAAGAAAAACGACAACCGTTTGACGTATTCGAATCAAATCCTGCTCTTAGTCAATATTATACCATACAGATGTATTTTAGATAATGGCGAAAATCAATTTTTGTCATCTCAATTGCAATACCTCGGAGGTTTCATTCAGTATTACAAAGATTTGAATGTGCCATCTAATATAGAAAACATGTTTTACCTGAAGATTTTTAGCGAGTGTTTTTGCCTAGAATTTTCACTCATGAATTACATGAAACTATAGTAACTTTAAACATAAAGAGTAAATCCACTCACAAGTAGGCATAGGCTATGAAACTTATAAAGTTGAAGCCTGAGTAGGGACATGATAAACGGTGTTGCATAAGCCGTAGCTCGATTTCAGAGTCACTTGGACGTTAGGTAAAAAACCTGAAGATTTTTCCAAATAAAAATCTTTGCATTGATCTGGAAATGGTAATTGCAAAAATTCCATTTTCATGGTACATCGTCCATCCAGATGCAGAGAATAGGGTATAGAAAACAGAATATTATGGTATATTTTATCTTAACAGCACCATCGCGTCGTAAACTTATTGATTTTGTTTTATTTTATTTTATTTAAAGGAATAATCTGTAAAGCCTCTATTAGAGTCTTGTCTGCAGGTAGGATAGTAAGGATAGAGAAGGTAAATGTGAAAAATACATCACAAACACCCAGACCAATTGAAAATAAATCTTTCTTGAATTTATTTTGCAATTGGCGGGAATCGAACCCGCGACGCCAATTTCGCAGTTGAGCGTGTACCCAGCTACGAAACGGCACCTGTCATTAAAAATATATACATTACACAAAAAACCTATACTAAGGTTGTATACATGGAAGTTAATATTTAATAAAAATATTTATGTAATAATAATAAAATGTGTCACCCCTGTCAAGATTTCCATAAAGGTTTTCAGACGGTTTTCGTGAGTATTTTCCTTTTTTTCTATTGCGTTAGTTTTCCCACTTTGAATTTAAGGCATTATTATTATTGTATTCAGCCATAGACTGTTTTTCTTCAAAGAGGAAGATTAATGCGATTTGTATGATATACCTAATCTAGCACTGACATTGCATGTATCCACATTATTAGGTACCTTTTAAATTGTATGAATTTAAAATACCTCGTATGTACTAATACCAGGTATTTTAAATTCATACAAAAATAATAACAATAAATTAATGAGATGGCATTCAAAATTCTTTATTAATTCCAATGGGATTCAATAGAGGTTTGGCAATTTAATGCTATATTCGTCAAAAAAGCATTTTTTTTTAAATTATGAAACCTTCATTTGTTTAAAAAGCAAAAAAGAGCCATTTAGATACATATAGACACACACGGTGGCTTGGTGGGTCTCTGCAAAAAATGTTCTAAATATGTGAAAATTGAGATTTAGAAAAAAAAAATTATATTGATTTATATTTTTTTATTGAGAATAAATTCGCAAAATTATTAGATCATCCTTCATAGGATCTTAAAAATTTTTTCACACTTTTTATTATATTTGATAGTATGATCAAAAGTTTGATTCTTACGTACATTATACATATAATTTGATTATAATACCAGACATACTTCGCTCTAACGTTTATTTAAATTTTAATTATTTTCGTTGTTAATTTGGGTTTAATTTAAAAGTATTTTATTTTTTAACACTCTGTATTTAGGGTATTTCATTTCAATCCTTTGTGGAATAAATACGCATTATTAGATTCATGACACGACTGTGAATCGATCAAACGGGTTCAATAACTTCGACTATCGACACATAGTAAAAAAATCGCATAATGGAAGTTCGTGGTATTTTTTTGCATTTGCATGTAGGCTTATACACTCTGTGACTCTCCTTTGGGTTTAATCGAAATCGATTAAAACTGAAATTTTTTTAATAATTTGTGTACGGTCTTTCATACAAATTAAAAGATTGTCTTTTTTTTTACATTTCGATATGATTTTCGCTTCTTATTTTTTTACAAATACATATGTATATATTTATGATTTCATTTATTTTTTTATTTTATTTAAGAATATATTTTCATTTAAATAATAGTCACCAGATTAATAATTTTGAGAAATAAAATACATATTATAAAAATGTATTACATTATAATATATATATTTTTTATCATCATCATCTTCTAAAGGCAGCGCCTTGTAGTGTCAGCCACTTGTCTCTGTCAGTCGCCATCCTCTTGAGCTGCGAATAGGAGGAGACGTCCATGAGCCGCTTCAAATCCTGGAAGTATGAAGTTCTTGGGCGGCCTCTTGTTCGTTTTCCCAAGATTCTTCCTTCGAAGATGTTGCTAAGAAAGGTGCTATTTCTAATTGAGTGCCCTATTAGCTTGGCCTTCCTCTTCAAAATATGATTTAAAAGCTCTCTTCTTTCTTTTACGTCCTGCAACACCTTTTCGTTGGACTTCCTTACAACCCATGATGTCTTGGTCATCTTCCTCCAAACCCACATCTCAAATGCTTCAAGCCGGTCTTTTTCGTACTTTTGGATGGTCCAGGTTTCACACCCATACAACAAAACACTCCAAACAAAAGCCTTTATGAATCCTTTTCTTACTTCAATTTTTAAATGTTTGTTTGATAGGAGGCTGTACTTTTTCATAAAAGTTTGCTTGGCTAGCGTTATCCTCTTTTTTATGTCTAGGGTACATTTATTGTTATATGTTAGCGTGCTACCCAGATAACAGAATTGATCCAACTGTTGAATTACTCTATTTCCGAGAAGTATTGTTGGATGGAGGTCAGATTGCTCTTTTTCAACGATCATTGATTTTGTTTTGGCGGCATTAATTTTCAAATGGAACTTATCCAGAGCATTAGAGAGAGTGTTTAACATGTGGTTCATGTCACTCTCGTCCTCTGCTATCAGGGCGATGTCATCAGCGAATCTTATACAATGTATTTGTTGACCGTTTATTTTTACTCCATTTGTTTTTTCCTTCAACTCTTCAATGGCCTCCTCTATGAACAAATTGAATAGATAGGGTGACAGCGGACAACCCTGTCTCACACCTTTTCTTATCTTGGCTTCTTTTGAGGAACCATTAATATCTATGAGAGTGGATTGGTCCTTGTACAATTTGAGGATGATTCTTCTGTCCTTCCAATCAATTCCTCTTTTCTTCATGACTTTAAACAAGAGGTACCAATCCACTCTATCAAAAGCCTTCTCTAAGTCTATAAAGGTCGTGTATGTTATAAGATTCACATCCAGTCGTCTTTCCAGTATCTGTCTCAGTGCCAAAATTGCCTCTCGTGTTCCCACTCCACTTCTAAAACCAAACTGATCCTCTCCAAGCTGTTCCTCCACTTTCTTTTTCAACCTGCCCTTTATAGTGTTCAGGAGCACTTTGGATGCGTGGGATAGAAGTGTTATGGTTCTATAGTTGTTGCAGTCTGCTGCATTTCCCTTTTTAGGTATTGTTATAGACTTACTCTTTACGAAGTCGTTGGGCAATTTTCCCTTTTCGTAGCACTCACTTATGATGTTATATAGTGCTGTCTTCGTCCGTTCGTCTACATTCTTTAAAACCTCAGCAGGTATATCATCTATCCCAGTTGCTTTTCTATCCGTTAAGGCCTTCACTGCAAAATCGAATTCAGCCCTTGTCAAGGGTGGTCCTTTGCAATCGGGATCTACTTCTTCTTCTGGTTCCAAATAAATCCTTTCGTCTTCGATATCATTTCCACAGTACAGATCTTCTAGATATTCCTTCCATCGCTCAGCTACCTTTTCATTTTCAAATAATAGGTTTCCGTTTTTGTCTTTAACAATATTGCTCTTTGTTTTAGGTGTATATTCTAGGCTTTTAACTCTGTTATATGCTTTATCGATATTATTTTTGTGTAATAGGCTTTCGATTTCTTTACAGTTTTCACGTAACCATTCATTTTTTGCATTGCGACATTGGTCTGTAATTTGATTTTTGATCCGTTTGTATTTGACATAATCTTTACTCCTTAGTTTGTTTCTCTCCTTGATTAATTCTAGTATTTGTTGATTCATCCATGGTTTCCTGGGTTCTAGGACGTTTTTCCCAATACTTTCGTCACATGCTGCATTGATGTTTTTTTTTCATTGTCTCCCAAGAAGTTGGTTCTGTCTCATTATTAATCTTTACTAGAGTTGATTGGAAGTCTTTTACTAATTTTATATCTTTTAATTTTTCCAAACACCAGTGTTTTTTCTTGGCCATGATTATTTTCTTAAATCTAATATTGCATACCGCTTTGACTAGAGTGTGATCACTATCTATTTGATTTCCAGGGTATGAGTGACTAGATCGTATTTGATTTCTATATTTTTTCTTTACTAGAATGTAATCAATTTGATATCTCCTCGTGTCTCCGGGGGCCTTCCACGTGTACCTCCCTTCTCTCGGGGACTTCGTACATTGTGTTGGTGACGATCATCTCAGACTGCTTGCAAAATTCTATCATTTTTTCTCCTCTTTCATTCATATTTCCTAAACCAAACTTTCCGATACATTCTTGATCAGTTGTTTGACTTCCGACTGAGGCGTTGAAGTCTCCCATAATAATCACATTTGATTTGTTTTCGGTAAGTCTCAGCAGCTCCTCAAGTTGTTCGTACATGGTGTCAATTTCTTCTTCGTTGCAGCTTGATGTTGGAAAATACACTTGTATGACGTACATGTCTGTGGGCTGGGCTTGTAGCTTTATCATAATGATTCTTTCATTTACGTGAAAAGTGTTAAGGACGCTGTTCTTCCATCCACCTTTCAAAATGATTGCTACACCTTTGCTGCCTCTTTTTTCACATCCACTATGAATTATTCTCAAGTCGTCTTTGACATAATCGCCATTTCCCGCCCATCTTGTTTCAGAGATACCTAGGATATCTAATTTTGCTTGTGTCATTTGTTGTGAGATTTCTTCGATTTTGCTCGGTTGTAGCATGGTTCTAACATTCCAAGTACCAATGTTGAATTTGTTGTCACAAGGGTTTCGCTGGTTGACGACCTGAGAAGCCTTGTTCCTTCTCCTGCCGGATCTTGGGGTCCGAGGTCCATGATCAGTAAGTCTTAAGTTGTTGATCGACATTTATGGCTAACCAGGGTTAGGGAATCCTGAGGATCTTTAATGCAGTGGTATCCCTCTGGCCTTCTGCATCCTCAAGCCGTTGACCACACTGTTTGGTTCATCCGCCCTTTCAAGGCAGTTTCCCACCTTGAGGACAAGAGATTGCCCCACTCTACTTGGCTCATCCGCCCCAAAGGCCGTTGGCTTTGTAGAGGTGCCTCCTTATTCCGGGAGACTCTCGGTCGTCAGAGCCTCGTCATATTTTTTATAATGTAATGTAATTGTAATAATTTTTATATGTATTACAATATTATATTATGTAAATGATTATTACATTATATATATTTATATTTTTTTTAAACATACAATATGGCACTTTTTTTAAATTAAAATTTGGCACTTTTAATCATTAAAAAAAAGCTTGACACAATCGGGTATGTCAAAAACTTGAAATCGGCCGGGTCAGGAGTCGTAATAATCGTCAGGTATGTATGAGGAGATGCATGAATGTGGAAGAGGCGAAGAATGTTTGCAAAGACAGAGTGGTTTGGCGTTCGATTCTCTCTGCTTACCTCTGCAGGGAAGCGGCGTGATGGTTAGTTTATATATTTTTTAATCCTACGCGCCTAGTTAATGCAATCTTTTTACACATAAGCTAAGTAATTTAAGTATTTAGGCGCTTTCCGTGACACCATTGTTAAAAAAATTAATACGCACAGATTGAGTAATAACTGAGAATCACTGGTGGAGTGTAGAGTGAGGCCTTTACTCCAAATAAGGTGCAAAATGCCACATTAAGGAAGAACCTAGTGAAACTACTATTACTAAAATAGCGGGAAATTCACCACAGAAGCTCTAAAGCTTAAAAAGAAACAAATAAGGATCCTAACCAGGACCTTGACAGGACACTGTAGACTGAGGAAGCACATGTCGTAAATTGAACTGCATGACTTCATGACATGAGGATAATGAAACACCAATCCACATTCTCTATAATTGTGACGCACTCGCTCGCATCCGAAGTTACATCCTTGGAGGACCACTACTAGACTCCGAGAAGGTGAAGCTCCTATCACCAAGACAGGTCGTGAGCTACATGACTCACGTAGGTCTTGAGAGTGAGCTTAGATACAAAGGGAGGTCACAATAGACCTAATATGGTCAAAGTGACATAAGGGATGAAAGATCCCTTGACCCCATAAAAAAGTACCTAGTGACCATTAATCTTCGTATTTATTTATTGATTTGGCGTTTAATTTGTAGAACTCCATTTTAATTTTTGTATTCATTTTTAAATCAAACATAGGTTTTTTGAGTCTACTAAGTTGTATTTTATTAACAAAAACACATACAAAATTAATATTGTGACAATTGTTTCGCCTAGTTATGGCATTTTCAAACGAATGTGAAGATCAAATGGACTGACGGTCCTTATGTAGCTATACAATTCTAAGTGACAGTTTTAACATGTGCAACAATAATTTATAGGAGACAACAGTAGTTTGTAGCTTGCAGTAGTGTTTGATTTAAAAATTAATACATAAATTAATCTTCATACACGGCCTTGCGGGTTGAATTCAGTATGTAAGTACTATTCAAATATCGATAAGTACATTTTTTTAAATGTAAATTTATCGATTATTTCTGTTTGAAAAGGCAATTTTCGATGTCCACTTGCTGTCACAATTATCGAGTGTTGTCACTACAAAGTACCGTGAGAATCGACGACACTAATGATGATAGTGTATAACTATTATTCTTTGAACATCACTACACAACTGTCAAATGGCATTAAATATTTCATGATGATAGATTTTATCGGAGCACTCATTTATTAAATTGCGAAAGGCCGACGTTTGCTTACAGAAAATTTTCGGTAATGGCGGTCAGACTACTTCAATAAATCGTATTTCGAAGTGTTTATTATTATTATTATTATTATTTATTACATATTTGTTGACACTGTTTCGATATTTCTGTTAAAACCCTATAAAAATTAAGGTTTTTGTATTACATTTCGAGACTTTTTGGAAGATATTTAAAACTCTCGTCAAAAGTTATTAGAAAAAAGAACTCCGAATGAAGTTTATATGTAAAAAAATCCTTTAAATTAACTCTTAAAAATCTCAAAATAATGTTAGGCAGGACGCTTCCGTGAGCGATGGTCACTCCGAAGAGTAGATTGTTGGGCTCCTCATCATTGTGAATGGCCAATTGAAGATAGCGGAGATTATCCTGGTCTTCAACTCCTATAAGTTTTATAGCCTTTTCCTTCTAGTGAGTAGGTTATTCTTAATGAATAAAGGAACTTTTATTTCAGCAAGTAATTCGGCAGTCACTTAATGGTAAAATCTATCCGTTTTTAATTTGAGTTTTACTTAGTAAATACCACTGTTTCTTAAAATATATTGTGACACGTGTTTCGATGCATTCTGCATCATTTTCAACGTAATATGGTGTTAATATTAAATATGATAATATTAAAAATTATAATTTCATGTTATTATTAAAAATTCTAGGTATAAATACTTAAGTTTTCTCGCAAGGAAAATGGGGTGCTCTATTTGATTTGGCGTCTTTGTTCCTTGATCGACCTTAATCCCTCATATGTAAATAATTCACGTGACTTATGAACAAAATGCGTAAGGTCAAACCGAGTCGTCCAGAATGCCTGTCGTGTGAATCCACCATTAACTGCCCGAAGCCCACATCTAGGTCATAATTTGGTTAGTATGTATATTTCGATACATGAATCGGGTAATCGGTTTATGCACATTGCGTCAAAGTGCAGTAGAACTTCTAAATAATGCAAGCCAATGTTCAAAAACATCCGTAATGAAAAACTATTTTCTCAAAACTATTTAGAAAATTGTTAAAAATACATTTTTCTTTGTGCTGTTTTTAGGTTTCATTTATAATGAATCTATCTTTTGACGCTTTTTTACGGTCTGATAATTATTGTTCAGAATTAATAAAGTATTTAGTAAAGACTTAAAAGTAACATTTTACGATATACATACTTATATCGAGGAGATACTAGCAGAACATATTAAGTAATAGAAACATGTTCTGAGGTAAAGGAGAAAAGTTGAACTTTTTTCATGCATTCTATTAGATTATCATCAAGATTATTATTGATGTGCATGTTCTAAATTGATAAGACTTATTATCACTTAAGTGCCTAGAATTGTATGTTAGATGTATGTTGTAATGTTAGAACAGCTATATAAGGATCCTCAGACCATTTAATCTTCACAGTAGTTTGATAATGCCTTAAAAAGGCGAAACAATTGTTACGAATTGTTTTTATATGTTTATATATATATAAATAAAAGCCAAATCACTAAATATTCTAACACTGGGTTATTTGTATATATTACATATACTATAAGATATATACATAAGCTAGCTAAATGGCAGGTCGTAAGCCCTGAGTTGCTTAGACTTCCACTCCTTTCGTACAAAAACGGTGTCTACACTTAAGATCATCTTAAGTGTAGACACCTATAATATTGGGATAAATTTCAGTTTCTAGGCAATTTTACTCACTAAAATGTATTTTTAGATACAATAATTAACTAACTAACCATCAGTCGCTTCTCCGCAGGGTTAGGCAGAGAGAATAGAACGCCACACCAAACTTTTTTTGCAAACAATCTTCGCCTCTTTCACATTCACACATGGAGATGTGTGAATGTGAATGTGAGGAGTCATACGATTACACAGCTAAATTTGGATACACACATTTATAATAATACCGAATTTGCAATATAAATTTTACAATTGATACTTTAAGTAATAAGTAGTGTGTAAAAATGGCTATTATAAATTTCAAACTCCATTATTTCGGAACATGTTTATATGACTTAATGCGTTCTGCTAGTACACCGTCGATATTTTTACTTTTCTCCCGGTAGTCTCACGGTATAATAATACACTGAAAATGATTATATGTTATAAAATCAAATTGTTTCATGAAGTATAAAAATGTTTGGAAGTTTTCTTACCCCTCAGTTGTTAGATCGTTCCCTAAAGATTGTGTTCCGGTGAGATTTACTACGACCACACGATAAGCGTAAAATATGGTTCAGTCGACTTCATTATATTGTATTTCACCAAAAATAAAACTGCTATCAATCAATAAAAGGAACTGTGTAATAATTTTTTTTCTTTCTTACTTTAATGCAGACGAGACCGTAGAAAACTTGGCATGATCCAGTATTTCAAATACTTGTCAGGTCAGGAGTTGGAATAATCGGCTGATATGTATGAGGAGATGCATGAATGTGGAAGGAGTAAAGATTGTTTACTAGACAGATTGGTGTGGCATTCTATTCTCTTTGCCTACCCCTGCGGCGTGATGGTTAGTTAGTAAGTAACTAAATGGTGCAAAGGTCACTGCATCGTATAGAAGCAGTGTTAGCTTGAGAGTTAAATAGATGAAAGAAAGGTTATTAGCACTGCGCTTCAGGTAACAGTCTAGGGTAATATTCATTAAATGTAGGAGTGAAAAAATACTTCATAAATATCGAAGTCATACAATTTTCGATAGTTTCTATCTCACACGTTGGAATATTGTCGAATGTAACAAAATTGAGAAGAATCTAAAATAAAACAGACAAAATATATCAAATATACAGCGAAATTCAAACGATGAATGCAAACTATTCTTGTATGAAATGTATTCGGTATAGAATAAATAAACGACACATAAGGGAAAATGATTATTCAAGGAACGATAGATAGAGGTTTTACTGTACATCAAAATAATAAACTGTCTCATTCCGTAAACATTACGTCCACAAATCATCAAATATTCACAACAACTTCCGCAGATTGGCACGTTAGATACAAAGTATGAAAGAATCCAGGTTCGATTCCGGTCGGAAGAAACACATATCGTTTTTTGAAAATAATGTTTAGTACATTATCGCGAAGAGGAAGATTGTTTACCTAAATTGTACTTCATTCATGGTCAGTATAACGGTTTCTGAATCAAATTAAGAGATAAGGAATTCATTGAGTGATGAAAATTCGTCGATTACCGGTCAACCTTGAAATCGACATACTTAATGCATTAATATGTGTTATCACAATGTCTTTGTAGACCATAAACATATTTAAAATATAAAATGTCATGGACTTCCACGTCTACAATAATCAATCTTTTTTTTGAATTATCAAAAAAAATGAAAGACATTACCACAAAATGACTGCAGAAATAATATTATTGATGAAACTTTATTTTTATATTTATCTATAGCCTGTAGTGAAATTGCTAAGGTTACTTATTACATTAAAAAAAAGGTTCGCCTATGAAGGGATTCCTATGATTTATTTATAATTAATTCTGTAAAGTTTTAAGTGGTATTACAGAAAGTGACCTATAACGAGATAATAACAACAAAAGTCAAGTCAAAACTTTGATTTTCACGGACCTAGGTTCAGGCGAAATATTTTTCAGACACCCTTAGTATCCTGGTCAGATCTTCGACAAGAAACACTGTTAAAACGGGATCACCCTTCGTTATATAAAATACTATATAACAGTTTGTTCGAAGTTCCTGGTTCTGGATAGAACAGACATGATACGAGTACACTACCACGACGGTACGCCACGAGTTTGTGTTATTGGAAATGTTTACCACAACGTATTTATCCCCATGGCAACCCTTTCAACGTGGTTGGTCAATCCACTTTCAGAATCAGTTTTCCCAAGGAACTCCTGCGGGGAGGGTGTTGTACGAATAAACCTTCGCACTTCACAAAGGTTTGCTAACATTGAAATACGTCGAAATAATGCAAAAAAGTGTTTTATCAGTCGCGACCGTAATAAAATAAACTGTTGACTATTGAGTGCTTTCATTGTTGATTTTGTGATGGACATTCATTTAGCTGTATATGAAATTAACGATTTTTATAATCGTTACTTTAGAGGTATATTATAATACAATGAGACAAGTTAACACGCGATTTTTGGCATATTGAAATAATACAATGAAAATTATAACATTTTCTATTTTTGGTTTTTGTAACGTGATGCATTTTAATATAACATTTTGAATAACCGTGATTGACTCGTGTATTTCGATTATATGAATACAAATAAGGATTATTATTGTTGTAAATGGTGTTCGATTATCAACCAAAGATGAACAGTCAAACTAATTCGGCTTCGAGTAGTCTGGGAAGCGAAGGGGAGGATCAGAAAATGTCGGAGGATAGACTCATGGTAAGCAGTAATAATAAACTACAATATGTTGTGTAATTAAATTTGTTTTAAACTTGCATAATATTTGGAATGACAAAGACAATGTATTTTTCTTGAATGTTTTTTGCAGATAATTTGTGGCACATTTTATAAAACTTTATAAAATAAAACTAAATCTTTGTTTTTAACCGCTACTTTTTTTTTACATATGTACATGTACATATACATCCCTAAGATGATATGGTGCTTGTCGAATCCGGTTGGAGAAAAATATTTTAAAAAAAGTTAAAGTTTTATTATATTTATAAAAATATATTTTTCATCTATTTTATAACACGATTCTTTGTTTGTTTCGTTTCTTCTTTCCTGGTACTCTTCATTATTGTTATTTGGTGTAACCGGTATTTATAAGTATTTTTTCAAGTATGTTTTGTAATACGGAATAAATCCAATATATATAAATATATGTACGTATATCTCCTCTGTAGCGAGAAAACAAAGATATTTTTCATGTTTTTTTTCTTTTAATAAATTAATTATTATCGAAAACAAAATTGAATCACCATTAAAAATGCTTTTTGGAAACCTCAAAGTATTAGATACCCTTTTTCAAGTTGTTAAGTACATGCTAAAATAGCTCATTTTCGGGTTATCATGCCGTATAAGTATCGTACTTATTGCACAATGGTACGGAAAATGATATTTATTTAATTTCGAAGTCATAGCACCTCCAAGATGGGTTTAGGATTTAGGCTGAAAGATAGTTTTGAGAGAAATAAGTTATGTTGATTTTATTATTACGATTTCACAAGATTTTATTTCATTATTGTAATTAGAATACCAGAGCGTTTTTTTATATATAAATTAAAAAGGAAGGTATTAAAAGCTAAAGTATTTTTTTTATAAATCGCGACCGTATGTAAAAATGTATTTTAAGTACTTCGCATTAATTTGTTTATCAATGAAATTATACGTAGGTTTTTATGTATTTGTTAGAAATAAACCGTACACAACGACAAAGAGAGAAATACAATGTAATTGAAAATATGTTATGTAACTTTTGAATTATCTTATCTATGGTATAATTTGGATGTCTGAGCATCTCAGGGCTTACGATATGGTACTAGCTTCTTCTTTTTCTTTATTAAGGACTATGTCCAGTCATTCTCCAGTCCGCTCCTGGGAGGTGGAAGACCAGCTGTCTCTCCATCGTTTAGGTGGCACTAGCTGTTTTAAATAATTCTTGTATAAACTGTGCAAAGTTCGTTTATCTACACACATTATTGAACATTCATGTTACATTTGTATCTTATTTGAAAATGACAGACGGTGTTGTCATGTGATGAGAACTTTTGAGTAAATGTTATGACTTTATCCACTTAAATATAGAAGAAGATTCTTCCAAATCATTTAATATATTAGGAGACCAGAAATAACATTTCAATTTATGCATATACTTCTAATTTGTCCTTAAAGTATCTAGGATAATAAATGATAATTATAGGTACTTGAATAATTTATAGGTACTTGAAACACTATGTGATTTTCCATTTTATAATTAAAATGTTACTTTGTTTTAAAATCATTTGCAGTGGTTTATAGTGCTTTTAAAACAAAACTACATTTTAATTATAAAAGAATAATTATATGAATACATTTTACTCAGCCTGTATAAGTTTTATAAAAGGATTGAAAAACCTTACCCAATACAGGAAACCGGAAACAATACCTACTTCTTGTTCTGCATCGTGTTAAAAATAAAGAAAATTCACCCCTATCACAAGCTCTGGCAGGTCAGTAGTATTTCCTTGCGTCGGGGGAGGCTCGCAATAAAAAACCTTATCGTGATTGCACCCTTCACGGGTCAACTGTTAACTTTGGATTTGGGTCAAGGACTCGTGGAGTCCTTCTCTACTATATACGACAAAATCGTAATTATGACATTTACAATATAACAGCTCAAACTCTTGATGAAGCAGAGATTTTTGTTTTAAGTATGTGGCATTCGCGGAATTATTCTCCGATTTTTCTTTACGGTTTTAACCTTCAAGGGTTTTTATAACTTCTATCCAGAGAGAGATTTTTTTTTTTATTGCTTTAATAAAGTTAATTTTTGTATACAATTTAATACAATTTCTGTACATTTATACATACTTATGGCAAATTATAATTTTAGTTTCGCTGTGCCTGTCCAAAAAAGAGACTGAGCCCTTGTGCTTGTAGAGGTACTTTTTCTCAAGGTTTATTGCTTTATTTGATTAATGTTATAATAGTTTTTTTTTCCTTTTATATATCCTTCTTATTGAAATCGTGCATATTATTATTTTTATAAAAACCTTAAAAATTATGAAAACCCAAACTGCTGTGGATATGAACGTAAAAGTCCATTAAGTATATCGAAATATAAGTAAATAAGTTAAAATTTCAGCTCATCCATCTAGTTTATATATGATTTCTGGTGGAACCTACTACTACTTATCCATATCCACTCCCCATATGAAGAAAATCGGGTCCATAAATTGCCTCCAGGCTCTTCTGTCGGCTGCTAGCTCCCTTGCATCCTCTCAAGTCGGGTCCCTATCTTATAGTTCAAACGAGAATTGCCGACGGTAGTCAGCAATTCTAGTCTGGGCGGCGGAAACCTGATGCTTTGTACCTATAGAGGCAAGCTTTATTAAGGGTTTCGGGAGGGATTTGCAGTATGGTATATGGCCTAGCTAACTTAATCACATTTTCTTGACGACAGTTGTGACCGTAGATTTATGCTACATAGAAAGTTTAGTTATTATTTTCGGCCGAAAGTGTATTGTTCGTTAAGGCTCAGTATTCAATAAATCGCAACTTAATTTTCTTTACATCCAGGAGACCATTTGATGTAGTTGATTTTTTTTCTTAAAGCACCGTTTTTGTATTAATAAAATAAGCTTTTCTTCGAAATAAATATATGATTTTGAAAAGAAGAGTTATTGAAAGGTAAGCAATTGAAAAAAAAATTTTTTTTTCAATATATATTCTAAAAACAAAAAGGAAATCAAATATATCATGTATACTGGCAAAAAACGATATCTCTAAAATCTCTGTTTGAATAATCCCTGTTATTTAAAGCTTTTCGCCTGAATAAAATAATACCCGCAATTAAACTTTAAGTTGAATTTACTTTTAAAACCATATAAATATGACATTTCAAACTACTCGTATTTTTCCCGTTTAAAGAACGTTGAAAACTTCATAATATGCATCATTAAGTGAAAATTGCATATTAGTTCGAGTAAACGTTTTATGCCAGTACGCCCAAGATATATTCTTTATAAAATTGTCGTGAAATGACGTCTGGCTCTCAGCGCTGCCGCAGTTTTACTGAATTAAAGTTAATTTTTTTTTCTTTTAATACGTCAATTTGTAGCTCTAGCCCACACTTTTAGCTTCTATTGTTGGAATTGACGTGAAGGAATAGTAGCAAATATTTTTTTTATGTAAATTTACCGCCCCCACTCAAAATCATTTTATTTTCACTTAGAAATAAATTTTCTCCGCGTTTTAATTAAAAGATTTTTTGCCTCAGGGCTCGTTATAGTGGCAATGTTTGCATGTCAGGTGGCATTATCAACTTGGCGGTACTGGGTCTGGGGTTGGAACTACCCCGAGTCAATGTAAGGCAGGTCTCTTATTATCGACCACGTTATATATATTTTTCTGACTATGACATTGAGTTTAGACAAAAAAATACGCGATTTAATTTTAATTAATTTTTATGACTTAATTATCGTATAGCCTTTATAGTGTGGAACTGAAACTGTATTTTCTACAAATTTTTATTACATTTAATTTTATAATTAAGTTTTGTAATATGTAACCTCGGCACGGGAAAAACCAGTCAAGAAACATTATTTTAAATTGTAATTTGTAATTAAGTGTATGATGGAAAGTAAACACATAAATATTTATAAAACAAAAATTATTGAGATATATCGATCAAAAAAATATTTTCAGACGTTTATATCGTATCTATAACATGAAGCGCCTAAAAATTATTATTTTTGTTCGGAAATGTACTTGCAGGATGAAGGAAATATACTCATGAAAAAGTAACAAAATCGTTTTATATTTTTTATTTTTAAGGAATCCTCAAAACCGCTATTTTACACGCTTGTCTGCAGGCAGGATAGTAAGGATTGGAATAACGATAAAATTTAAATCTTCATACAAAAAAATAGGTCACATGGGTTTATTTTGTAAATTTTTCCTTAGCATTTTTCACATTACAGGATACCTAATGACGTAAACTCAAAATTATTTCGATGATTTGTTATTTATGAAAAAATAATATAAAATCCATAATTTAGACGATATAACCTCCAGACGCCGGTATAAGGTGTCGGTGCCCTATATTCATAATAGCAGATAATGTATGCAGATGTGTAGAGTATACTCTGTCCGCTATGCGGTATAGTCTGGTCGACCCAAAGGTTTCACCATCACGCAACAGTTTTCTTCCGACCCTGTAATTATGCAGGATTTCATTACTGTTTTTATATTATTACTTGGAAGTGCAATGCCAAACATCGCTGAAAGGATTTTTAGAGCTAAGAGTGAAGACACTCCATCTCCGAAGAGAGATGATGAACAGAGGAGACGCCTAAAACATAATTTAATGACTTGACACTGGCTAGAACACTCTAGAAGGGTGAAAATCCATTAAAAAAAGAAGAAGAAGAAAACATGATTTATTTATTTATTTTAGTAACATTAATTGTGTACATTTATTTAAAGAACAATTTTAAACATAATTAAAAAACACGCAGAGACCCACCAAGCCACCTTGTGTCGCTTGTCGGTGGAGTTCTTTTTGCATACATTTTTTTAACCATGTTTTTAACCATTTTAACCTAATATACACACAAAAAAGAGAGAAAACATTTTTCATAAAATTAACTCTTGATCATTTACATAATGTCGAAGTTTAATGCAGCTTATAATAAGACCAGTTATGTTATTAAAATAAAATAACAAATATTTTTTTATATCCACAAATATAGTTGAAATTATATTTAAAATAATGCAGTTTCACCAAGTTATTTCTATTCACAACGTCTTTGGGTGCTTTAAAATCCTTGTCCTTGAATTGTATGTGCAAAATATATATATATATATATATATATATATATATATATATATATATATATATATATATGCATATATATATATATATATATATATATATATATATATATATATATATGTATATATATATATATATATATATATATATATATATATATATATATATATATATATATATATATATATATATATATATATATATATATATATATGTATATATTTTTACGTACAAACTCAGAACGTATTTATTGTCGAATTGATGTGAAATGAAGTAACATTTTAGAGAAACATGTTTTTAAATAAACACAAAAGTCACGCGATATTATAAAGTTCGAATTTTGCGTGTTAAAATTTTTTTATAGGTACGTATTTAAATTAAGATCGCACCCGTTCTAAAACATAAATAATTCACACCCTATCGATCTCTAGATACCCAAAGTTCAAAGTTAAAAATGTATCATAACAAAAAAATGAAGCATAAAAAAATAATTAATGGAAAAAAACCTAATTGCAGAAAGGCATGATTGTCATTGGAAAGAAATTATTTGTATGACTAAAGCATATTAAGGCCCAGTATTCGTTATGTCGAACTTAACTTAATTTTTTCTTAATCTGGGTAACATTTTACGTAATGGTTTTTGCAATGAAAAATTAAGTTTATCTTTGAAATAATTATATGGTTTTTGAAAAGAAAACAGTTATTGAAAGGAAAGGAGTTAAAAAATATATAAAAATATTTTTTATTTATATCTTCAAAAAAACTCAATAATATCCAATATAAATTCTTTAAAAAAGACCTCTCTGGTGGCCGGCCGGTGATTGAATTATGTGTTTTCGTTGTATCCCCCTTAAGGGTTGTTACATACTATCATCGCAGAAATGTACCCACGGAGTGATGGTTTTAAGTATTTCACGCTCTGTGTTGTGCTGTATTGATATTGCTACCTTTTATTGATTGAGTGTAAATTCGAAATTTGAAACTGCTCACAGGCATATGTGGTGCTAGTAAAAAAGGATGGATATCTGATTGAAACATATAAGGCATTTTTTATATATTTCAAAATTTCATCATGCTCCGCGGTCGATGATTATATAGAACCCTTATCCGCACCCCAATGGTGCATAGGGCACGGCTTCATATAAATGCAGTGTTATGTTGATCGTTTACACATGACAGAAAGGTGATCAGCCCTCCGCTTCAGGTACCACCAGTCCAGGGTAATATTGAATAAATATTACAGTGAAAAAATCACTTATATTTATTTTACCCCCCTTGGGAATCGAACCCGGGACCTCCAGAACGGTAGCCGAGCGTGCTGACCATTACACTACGGAGGCGGACATGGTTATTACAAATTATTTTTCGGTGTACAATGGAAAGTAGTAAATAAGTCATCGAAAGCTGATTGTTATCTAGTTCTTTTTATTATTTTTTACTATCATTTTTGTTTTATTATCAAGTGGTATCTAGGTGTTCCGAACATAAGTAGTGTGGTTGTCAATCATATGTAGAATGGTGTACGTAGCATGTGTGTAAAGTGATCACTTAACCAGCTATGACAAGTCATAAGCCCTCTTAATACCCAGACTTCCATATTCTTTTTCATCTATGTTGAGATGTCAAAATGAACATGATTTAATTTTGATATACTAATTGTGTCGCCTACTTTAAAAATCCGCCAGATTCAATTTTATAAGATTTTAAAATAAATACTCTATGGGAATGCCAATCGTGGGTATAATTGTTTATAGTATTTATAAACTTGAAAATCCTAATAAAAAAATACTTAAAAACTGCGTTGTATTTCAAATTCTGCTATATTCATGGAACTTGCCTTCTGACCCATATCGGCCAATCGGAGAGCGGGGATAGGTAAAAAATTAAGATGACGTCATTATCGCTTTGTGTCTCGTGTTTTTTCTTTAATACTGAAAAAAATCCAAAATAATTGGAAACTTCTCTATTTCATAATATTTTATGTAAAGATAGACAAATCTTTGAAACATAAATGTTACCCGAAGAATTTAGCATTTTTTGTAAAATCGACTTACACGGATCTGGCGCATTTTGAAAGTAGGCGACACAATTAATGTATAACGTTAAGTGCCTTATGGAAAAGGGTATCGAAGACGAAGGGTAAGGAATGACGCGTTAAATTATAAAAAGATATCGAAATTATGAATTGTTGTTTTACCCGGGTATTTGTAGATTTACTTATTATTATGTGGATGCCAATACAATTTGGTGAGTAATACAAGTTAGCACTAAGTACAAATCAATATACCACATCGATTTAATTTTAGTGGAAGTGAGAATGGAATGGGAGATTATTATCAACAAACTTTTCAATAAATATAATCGATACAAAGTTTTGAATGAATTTTCCACGTAAATGACATTTTAGGTATGGAATAATAATTGCGCTAAGGTTTATCAGTGCTTCCGGTAAAATTTGTGTGGTAAAGGATACATTAATATAGATTTTTCAAAGATTGAGTTGGTCATCAAACTCATAAATAATTCAAGAATATTTTCAAAACAACAACAAAAAAACGCACATACTCAATTGAGTACTTTTGGCTAAAAACAACGAATATCCATTTTTAAATTTTTAAATACTTTTTTACGTTAGATGTTCAGATGGTGAAATAAGGAAAAATGCATGGCTGATGTTATCGATAAAATTAAGAGAGATGGTTCAGACATGTGGAATGAATGAGTGAGGAAAGAAAGGTTAAACATTTTTTTAAATCTGATGTATGTAGTTGAAAACTTGACACGATCTAAAGTCGCTCACTCCTTTCAAGAACGTCGTAAATCAAAAAACTTGATTTTTCAGGAGAACGTTTTTAAAGTTTAAAAATATGATACAATGTATTAAAAATAAATATCAAGCCACTTATTGAACTTTTTACTGTGCAACAGATATTTTTAGGTAAAACCTAAATGTTTTTTCTCCATTTGAAAAATATTGAGTACATATATTAAAAAAAATAATTAAACAATACCTTTTCTTCGAAATGGAAAAACTACACTTTCTGCCCTATAGCGGGTAAACATTAAGTTAAAAATATACCTCTTTTGCTGGGATATAGTATATTTTCTGGACATTCCGAAAACATGTACAACTGAAAATTTACGATTTTTGATTAATGACGTTCTTGAAAGGAGTGATCGAATTATTTCGAATTCTTGAAAGCGGTTAGGTCAGGTAAGGTCAGGAGTGAGAATAATCGACATGTATATATGAGGAGATGCATGAATATACAAGAAGCGAAAATTGTTTGTAAATAAAGTGGCGTTCTATTCTCTCTGCCCACCCCTGCGGAGAAGCGGCGTGGTGGTAAGTAGTTAGTTAAGTTTAGTTAGTTAGTACTTGGACAAATTTTAAGTGCCTTCATGACCTCTATTGATAATTATACAGCCGTGTGTCGGCTCATAAAAAAGCCATCCGTTTTTAAAGCCATCGCGTACCATTCGACTTTCACAATACTATTAAAATGTTTGTTTTTTTTTCAGGTTGCCGTGAGGGTAAGGCCGCTTAATAAGGGTGAAACACAAAGAGTTATCCACGTCATCAATGATAAGGTTAGTGCAAGAAATACAATCAGTTTTTTAAGCGGGTACTCGCTGCCGCTTTTGTTCGCATTCAAATTATATTGTCAAAAGTTTGTTTACAAGAAAAAGCAAAATTCTAGCATGAAAACCAATAATCTCTTGTAGTTTTTGTTGTTGTAAATTACAATTTCTGTTTATTTTGCGCATCGAACTAGCTAAAAAGAAATAGCGATTTGGTTCAAATAAAGTCGGTTTTAAAATTAAGTACGTTCTTTATATTACGATATTCATTTATCGGTTTTAAAAACATAAGTCTCTACTTTAAATTGGACGAAAACTATTTCATAGAATGGACATGTAAATATATTTGATTAGTCAATAATTCCAATATTCCTATTAAAAATCACTTGTCAAATCATCATTTTTTTAAAAGAATGTTTAAAATCTACATTATGTATCTATGACAGACATAGGCGATATGCTTTTTAGGTACTACTAATATCTAAAGCTACCATATTTGTAGCTATAAACATTATACATAAAAATCATTTTAGAAAAAAAAAACTTTTTTTAAATGTATTATTTACCAAGTAATTTGAATTTGTTGAATGGTTCCATTCTTCATCTTTCTGCAACACACTAACTAAAACAAAAGAAATAAACACTTTTTTTAAAATTATTTACCCAGTAAATTAAATTTGTTGAATGGAACCATCCATTCTCCATCTTTATACTGAACCATTTGACAAATTCAAGTTACTGAATAAATGGTTGGAAGAAATGTATGTTTCACACAAATTATTTTATTTCTGTTTGAAATTTAAAAAAATGATACTAAAGTCTATCTTTACAAAATCGTATGTAATGATGTGGATACTATTTTAGGCCGTTGCGTTAGAAGAAGCGTCCCGTGAAGGTCCCCGAAAGCGCGCCCCTGAAAAGATATACACATACGACAGAGCTTTTGGAGATGAATCAACACAGGTTTGTTTTTTATTTTATTTTTAAAAATCCTTTGTTTCTTGCTCTTGATTAGTGTTTCACGTCGTGATCTCCTGGGACGTTGAGCACTGTTACCATATCTGGACCAAGTTAAGGGCAGCGTTTAGAGGACGCTATAAACATCATTATTTGGTATGACTAGCTTGTATGAGACCATCCTCTTATAACCTCAACTGTCCCTTTGTTTTAAACATTTTTTAGTGCACCATAAAATACAAATCCGAAACATTTTTATCGCTTATTAAATGCAAAACGGGATTTTCGTTTTGTTTTTTAATAAATATTGAATTAAATATTTTGAAAAATATGTTTGTCTGAATAATTCAGCGGTACCTGCCTGTATTTTATCAATTTTGTTTATAAAAATGCATTCTTACAAGTATATAACTGGCACCGTTCTGACTGCCAGTATTAAAAAAAAAGTAAATATTTTTCTAAATGTCTTTAGCCTCCTTTAAGTGAAA